>NC_040083.1:17825357-18127893 GCF_003369695.1 Bos indicus x Bos taurus | reverse complement strand
ACAGATGATATTATACTTAATGGTGAAAAGCTGGACATTTCTCCTCTAAGATTAGGAACATTACAAGCATGTCAACCTTCACCATTTCCATTTAAACACAGCACTGAAAATGCTACTCACAGTAATCAGACCAGAATAAGAAATAAAGACCTCCAGATTTGAAGGGAAGAAGTAAAAATATCACTATTTGCAGATGCCGTGATATTATATATATATATATAATATATATAAAATAGAAAACCTTAAAGACTCCAGTATAAAACTATTAGAATAAGTGAATTCATTGAAGCTGCAGAATACAAGAGTAATATAGAAATCTGTTGTCTTTCTATACACTAATGATAAACTTTCAGAAAGAGAAATAAGTAGTCCCATTTACCACAGAGGTGAGCGATCTATACTATGAAAACTATGTAACATACAAATAAGGTACCCTGTGTTCGTGGATTGAAAAAAACTGGTTTTGTTAAATGTCTACACTACCCACAGCAATCTATAGATTCAATGCAATTCTTATTCAAATACCCAGGATATTTTTCATAGAATTAGAACAAATAATCCTTGTTATGTGTGTGTCTGTTAGTTGCTCAGTTATCTTCAACTCTTTGTGACCCCATGGACTGTAGCCCACCAGGCTCCTCTCTCCACTTAATTCTCCAGGCCAGAATACTGAGGTGAGTTGTCATTCCTTTCTGCAGGGGATCTTCTTGACCCAGGGATTGAACCTGGGTCTCCTGCACCGCAGGCAGATTCTTTACTGTTTGAGCTACCTGGGAAGCCCTTGCATGCAATCACAAAACACTCCAAAAAGCCAAAGCCATCTAAAAAAAAAAAAAGTTGTTGGTATCATGTCCCCCAACTAGACTATACAACTAAGCTACAGTAATCAAGCAGTATAGGACTGGCTCAAAAGCAGATTTATAGATCAACAGAACAAAATAGAGAACCAAAGACATATCTACACACATATGGTCAATTAATCTACGGCAAAGAAGGCAAGAATAAACAATGGGGAAAAGATAGTATCTTTAAAAAATGAAATTAAAATATTCCCTAAACCATATGCAAAAATAAACTCAAAATATGTTAAAGATATAAGACCTGAAACTATAGAATTCCTGGACAGAAGCATGAACAATACTCTCTTTTATATAGAACTTGGCAATATATTTTGAATCTCCCTCCTCAGGCAAGGGGAACTGATGCAAAAGTATACAAATGGAACTACATCAAACTAAAAAGCTTTTGCACAGTGAAAGAAACCATAAACAAGATGAAAAGAAAACCTACAAGGTGGGAGAAGATATTTTTCAAATGACATATCTGATAAGGGGTTAATAACCAAAATATACAAATTCATGTAACTTAAAAAACAAAAACACCACAATTATAAAATTGCAGAGGATGTGAATAGTCATTTTTCCAAAGAAGACATGTAGATCATCAATAGGCATATGGAAAGATGCTGCTTCATCAGGGACATGTAAATCAAAGCCACAGTGAGATATCATGTTGTACCTATCAGAATGGCTATCATCCAAAAGATAAAAAATAATTAGTGTTGGCAAGGAAGTGGAGAAAAGGGAACCCAAGAATACTGATGATGGGAATGTAAGTTGGTATAACTACTATGAAAAACTCTGATGCTGGGAGGGATTGGGGGCAGGAGTAGAAGGGGACGACAGAGGATGAGAAGGCTGGATGGCATCACTGACTCGATGGACATGAGTCTGAGTGAACTCCGAGAGTTGGTGATGGACAGGGAGGCCTGGCGTGCTGTGATTCATGGGGTCTCAAAGAGTTGGACACGACTGAGCGACTGAACTGAACTGAACTATGAAAAACAATATGGTTTCCAAAAAAACAAAAAATAGAACTACCATACAATCCAGCAATTCTTCCTCTGTGTATATACCTATAGAAAACAAAAATATTATTCAAAAATATACATGGACCTCAATGTTTAATGTAACGTTATTTACAATACTCAAGATATGTAAGTGACCTGGGTGTCCATCAACAGTTTAATGGAAAAAGACGACACCACACACACACAATGGAGTATTACTGAGTCATTAAAAATAGACATGGATTTCCCTGGTGGTCCAGTGGTTGGAAATCTGCTTGACAGTGTGGGACACACAGGTTTGATCCCTGGTCTGGCAGGATCCTATCATGCTGCAGGGCAGCTAAGCCCACATGCCACAATTACTAAGCCTGTGCTCTAGAGCCTATGCTCTGCAACAAAAGAAGTCAACACAATGAGAAACCCAAGGACTGCAATGAAGAGCATCTCCTCCTTTCTGCAATTTGAAAAAGCCTGTATGCAGCAAAGAAGACCCAGTGGAACCAAAGCTAAATAAATATATAAATAAAATTTTTAAAATAGCCCTAAAATGTTGCCATCTGAACAACATGGATGGACCTGGAGGATATTATGACCAGTGAAATAAGTCAGACAAAGAAATACAAATACCATATGTCTTTACTTATATGTGGAATCTAAAAAATAGAATGAATAAATATAACAAAATAGAATCAGACTCAAAGAGGAGAAACTAGTGGTTACCTACCAGCAGGGAGAGGGATTATGGAAGAGGTAATATAAGGAAAGGGGACTGAGAGGCATACACTGTTAGATATAAAATAAATGGATGTAATGTATAGGGATTCAAGTCAATGTTTCATATGGAGGACAATCTATAAAAGTCACAGATGAACCAATACAATATTGTAAGTTGATTATACTAAAAAAAGAAAAAATCCCAAACCTCAACCATCATTTTTAAATAATCTAACTTCTACCCAAAAATGTCAATGGAAGAAATACAATTGAATAAAAATACTTAATAAAGATCAGGTGGAAAGGGACAATAAGGGAAAAATGAAAAGAAAACAAATAGCAAAATTATAAAGCTAATACTAACCATATCAAGTATTATATTGAAATTACATGGACTTAACAATCCAATTACTTAATCAGACTGGATAAAAATACAAGACCACCTTTATGGTACCTAGGAGAAATATCCTACATGTAAATACACAGAAAAAGTAAAAAGATGAGAAAACATAAATCACAAAAGAGGTTAAGTATAGAAAGCTGAAGTGCCTGTATTAATACCAGACCTCCCTCAAAATCACAAAATACTAGAGTTGACACAAAGTATAAGAGAAAATATAAATGTCTTAATATTGGTAAAGACATTCAATTGGATACTATAAAACTTTCCATGAAGACAATGCTGATACAGTTAAATTCCCTATTGGTTCCCTCAAAAATCTTAAGAATAATGTCAGTGTTACACAAACTCTTTCAGAGAATTGGTTAAAAAGAGAAAACACTTTTCAATATTACCCTGATACAAAAACTAGACAAAAATATCACCTTCCAAAACACAACTAAATCTATCCTATGATTCATGCACAAAAATACAGCTGAAATATTTCAAAGTAGACAGCTATTTCAATTACAAACTTAATTAACAGCAACATTCTCTGTTCA
Organism: Bos indicus x Bos taurus; assembly: GCF_003369695.1. Lineage (NCBI taxonomy): Eukaryota > Metazoa > Chordata > Mammalia > Artiodactyla > Bovidae > Bos > Bos indicus x Bos taurus. The sequence goes on along the minus strand of NC_040083.1, from coordinate 18,124,388 downwards.
TACACCAGCACACACGAAAACCCTGGGGTATTCTCTCAAGCATATTAACCTAATCTTCAGAAATAAAATTTCTACCAACTCTTACTAGTATGTTAACTATTAGGCCAATGAAGACAGAACAGATGCTCTAGTATACTTCTTTCCAGTGGGAGGATCAGTCAAGTGTTCTGGATATGATCACATAAAGTTATAAAAACACATTGGCTATTGATTGTGGACGGCGAGGGTAAAAAACAGGACTGGAGTGTTGGCGTGTGCGTGGTGTGCCTGCATGCATGCATGTGTGCATGTTTTAGTGTGAATGCTTGAAAACAACATTGACAAATACATTTGCTGAAGCAATTTCCAAAACACAGAAAACTAGGAGAATCAGAAGTAACCTTGACCAATTCTGTCTTAAAAATAACCTGCTCACTAATAAATTAAAATAGTAACTGTTTACCTTAGATAAAAGTAAAGAATGGAACAAAGAAAAAAGATTGAAACACAAGATAAAAATACAGAATGGAACAAAGAAAAAAGGTTGAAACACCTGTAATCTCACCATCAAGAAAAAAATTGATTAATATTTTCTAATTTCCCTACAGTCTTTTCAAGACATACATACATTTTATCTAACCAATCCCAAACTCCTAGACACAGGATATTTACAGTGTTTTTCACAAAGATAAAAATGACTATGAAATAATCTTTATGTATAGAATATTGGTTAATATCTCTGATCATTTACTTAGGTCAAACTTCTAGAAGAATTTACAAAGTTGAAGGTTACGAACTCTTTAAAGTTCTTGATACATACTGCCAAATTTCAAAACAACTGGACTGAATTTCAGTCCATTAGAAGGCCCAGGATTTGTAGCTCTCATATTCATACCCTGACTAATGAAAAGTATTATGTTTTTCATCTTTGATTATCTGATGAGTGACAGTGTTATAACAGTGCATGATCTATAACATTATACAATGTTATAAAACAAAAGGCAGACATGAGCCCACATCGGGTAAGGCTTATCAGATGATCTATCCAAAGTCCACATACAGTTGTCATTAAGAGGCACACAAGGTAGACAGAAAAATCCATGGGAAGCAGACTTTGCTGGAAAACATATTAATAGTATTATACACAGAAGATTCCAGTCCTCTTGATCCTCCCTTCATCACTACATGCATTAACATGGTCACACATGTTTATAGGACAGAAGTAGTACAACTAAGTAAACATGGCATTATTCAGTTCACTTCAGTTCAGTCACTCAGTTGTATCTGACTCTTTGTGACCCCACGGACTGCAGCATGCCAGGCCTCCCTGTCCATCACCAGAGTTTACCTGTCCTCCCAGAGTTTACCCAAACTCATGTCCATTGAGTCAGTGATGCCACCCAACAATCTCATCCTCTGTCATCCCCTTCTCCTCCTGTCCTCTATCCTTCCCAGCATCAGAGTCTTTTCAAATGAGTCAGTTCTTCACATCAGGTGGCCAAAGTACTGGAATTTTCAGCTTCAGCATCAGTCCTTCCAATGAACACCCAGGACTGATCTCCTTAGGATGGACTGGTTGGATCTCCCTGCAGTCCAAGGGACTCTCCAAAGTCTTCTCCAACAACACAGTTCAAAAGCATCAGTTCTTTGGCACTCAGCTTTCTTTATAGTTCAACTCTCACATCCATACATGACTACTGAAATAACCATAGCCTTGACTAGATAGACCTTTGTTGGCAAAGAAATGTCTCTTCTTTTTAAAATGCTGTCTAGGTTGGTCATAACTTTTCTTCCAAGGAATAAGCGTCTTTTAATTTCATGGCTGCAGTCACCATCTGCAGTGATTTTGGAGCCCCAAAAAATAAAGTCAGCCACTGTTTTCACTGTTTCCCCATCTATTTCCCATGAAGTGATGGGACCAGATGCTATGATCTTAGTTTTCTGAATGTTGAGCTTTAAGCCAACTTTTTCATTCTCCTCTTTCACTTTCATCAAGAGGCTCTTTAGTTCTTCTTCACTTTCTGCCATAAGGGTGGTGTCATCTGCATATCTGAGGTTATTGGTATTTCTCCCAGCAATCTTGATTCCAACTTGTGCTTCTTCCAGCCCAGCATTTCTCATGATGTACTATGCATAGAAGTTAAATAAGTTAACTAAGCAGTCCTTTTCCTGTTTGGAACCAGTCTGTTGTTCCATGTCCAGTTCTAACTGTTGCTTCCTGACCTGCATACAGGTTTCTCAAGAGGCAGGTCAGGTGGTCTGGTATTCCCATCTCTTTCAGAATTTTCCACAGTTGATTGTGATCCACACAGTCAAAGGCTTTGGCATAGTCAATAAAGCAGAAATAGATGTTTTTCTGGAACTCTCTTGCTTTTTTGATGATCCAGAGGATGTTGGCAATTGAACTCTGGTTCCTCTGCCTTTCTAAAACCTGCTTGAACATCTGGAAGTTCATGGTTCATGTATTGCTGAAGCCTGGCTTGGAGAATTTTGAGCATTACTTTACTAGTGTGTGAGATGAGTGCAATTGTGCGGTAGTTTGAGCATTCTTTGGCATTGCCTTTCTTTGGGATTGGAATGAAAACTGACCTTTTCCAGTCCTGTGGCCACTGCTAAGTTTTCCAAATTTGCTGATATATTTAATCTCAGAATTCATTTCAAGGGCTTGCCTAAATTATTTCCTGATAACACATTCGATGTTAAAGTGGATGATCTATGTGTGTACTGCCTCAGTCACGTCTGACTCCTTGTGACCCCATGGACTGTAGCCCACCAGGCTCCTCTGTCCATGGGATTTTCCAGGCAAGAATACTGGAGTGGGTTGACATGCCCTCATCCAGGAGATCTTCTAAACCCAGGGATCAAACCCAGGCCTCCCTCATTGCAGATAATTCCTTTACCATCTGAGCCACCATGGAAGCTAGTGTTTTATTTGGCTATAGCTTCATGACAAACATTTTCCTAAGCAGGATGATTAAAGAGGCTTGATTCAGTGGGAGAAAGTCAGAATTTGGAGACTGACCTGAATAAAAATCCCCTGTTTATACTGTGTGAAATTTGTTACATTACATAGTCTATATCTATTCTAGTTAATGTGTAATGTAGGAAAAATAAAATCTATGTCACAGTAAGATCAGGTCTGTACCCCAACTGGTCAAGCTTAAGCCTCCTATGAGGGAGGGTGTGTGTGTGTGCGCATGCTCAATTGTATTCCATTCCTTGGAACGCCATGGACTATAGCATACCAGGCTCTTCTATCTAAGGGATTCCCCAGGCAATAAACTGGAGAGGGTTGCCATGTCCTCCTCCAGGAGATCTTCCTGACCCAGGAATCTAACCTAAATCTCTTTCAGCTCCTGCATGGGCAGGTGAACTGTACTACCTGGGAAACCCATGAAGGAGGAGAAACCAGTGAATCCTTCTCTGGATGTTACAGAGATGCCTCCTTCTTCCTCAGAAACAGGAAAGAAGCAAATTCATCAAAGCCCAAGTTTTCACACCATTTCAAGTTATGAAATTGAGAAAACAGGTTAGACTATAGCATTTCTTTCTCATGACCATCTGTAAAATGAACAAAATTCTCTGCTTAGATTCTCCTGAGAAAAATATTCACTGGACTTGAGCATTTTCCCAATAGAAAAATGTTATACAGAAGAAAAGTTTTTATTGGATTCTATTTTTGGAAGAGATTATTTCCAAATCTAAACCCAATCTGTGGCATAATTCTCGGTACATCTAACCCCACACTCAATGCTAATAGAAAATACTTTTCTAGAATAAGGGCTAAACTTAAATCTCTCCTACTAAAGCTTCACTTTTTGTCAATTTTCAGGAATACATGAAACTCTATATTTTAAACTTTGCTTTCCTATTCTTAAAGCTGTCTAAAAAGAGCAATCATAAAGATACTTTGAGGACAAGAAAATTGTAGGTTTAAAATATATAAGTTGAATTTACTATTAAAACTAATTATATGTAGGCTCCGCACGTTCTTCTAGCTTATTTCTATTTTAAAGGCAATTTTCCTGTTCTAAAGTAATTGTCTAGGTATTCTCTTCCTCCAAAGGAATTCTCCTGGATACTGATAACTGATAATGTACACAGGCAACCAGAGACAGAGAAGTTACTTTCCTAATACTTAGATATTCACATGTAGGAAACATGTGTTTCACAGGTCAAGACACTCAAAACTATCAAAAGTGGTGTATTTATTTCTGAAAGGATTTCAGAATAAGGAAATAATATTAGCATGGAGAATATTTTCCCCCAAATATCTTGAGACAATGTTTTTTTTTTTCATCTATTTTTTTTTTTTTTTAATTTTAGGAGAGATAAAGAACTAGGTCTTGCTTCCCTTTAAAAATGTATACTTTCTGCATATGGATCTTAATGATTAAGAGTCTACTGTTAGAAAAAAAAATTCCTGAGTTTGGATTTCTACATTACCAGCTGTAGAACCATGGGAAAAACAATCTTTTTGCCTTAGTTTCCCCATATGTAATAATAATAATGAAATTATTATTATAGGTAATAATTTTGTCAACTTTATATAGTTGAGATTCAATGTGTGATTATGAATAAAATACTTAGTATCATGTATGTTACAGAGTAGGCACTATAAAAATTAATAAATGATAAAGGTAAAGGACCATGGCCATGTCTAACTCAATGAAACTACGAGCCAAGCCATGTAGGGCCACCCAAAATGGACGTGTCATGGTGGAGAGTTCTGACAGAACGTGGTCCACTGGAGAAATGAATAGTAAACCACTTCAGTAGTCTTGCCTTGAGAACCCCATGAACAGTATGAAAATGCAAAAATACAGGACAGTGAAAGAGGAACTCCTCTGGTCAGTAGGTGCCCAATATGCTACTGGAGATCACTGGAGAAATAACTCCAGAAAGAAGGAAGGGATGGAGCCAAAGCAAAAATAATACCCAGTTGTGGATGTAACTGGTGCCGGAAGTAAAGTCTGATGCTGTAAAGAGCAATATTGCATAGGAACCTGGAATGTTAGGTCCATGAATTAAGGTAAATTGGAAGTGGTCAAACAGGAGATGGCAAGAGTGAACGTTGACATTTTAGGAATCAGTGAACTAAAATGGACTGGAATGGGTGAATTTCACTCAGATGACCATTATATCTACTACTGTGGGCAGGAATCCCTCAGAAGAAATAGAGTAGCCATCACAGTCACCAAAAGAGTTTGAAATGCAGTACTTGGAGGCACTCTCAAAAACGACAGAATGATCCCTGTTCGTTTCCAAGGCAAACCATTCAACATCACAATAATCCATGTCTATGCCCAATCAGTAATTCTGAAGAAGCTGAAGTTGAATGATTCTACGAAGACCTACAAAACCTTCTAGAACTAATAACCAAAAAAGATGTCATTCCCATGAAAGTCATAGTCTTTGAATGATACTACATTTACATCCCAGTTCCTGAATGCATAAAAAGTATAGAAGGAAAAAATAAATTATTACAAAACATCTGTCCATGATTAAGACTGACCATCATGAAGATTATCATACTGGACTGTTCAGATTAACAACAAATATGGTCATGATCTTTCAACTGAAATAAAACATTCTCCCAATGTTTTCAGGAGAAGAATAATTTATTTTCATTAAAAAATTTCCATATAGAAAATATTTAAAGTATATCATTTACCTGAATATGTAACTCACCCAGAATAAAATTTTAGAAAAACCGAAATATCTGAGGATGAGACTACAGGACTAGCTTTTAAAGAAGGATTTTAATCAGTCTAATCATCAAATTGTAAACAAGATTAAAGATTATAATCTTCAAGAGCTTTAAGAATGTTCTTAGTATAAATAGAAGAAAACAGTTTATTTAACAAATATAACACATGGCCGGTTTTGCAGTTAACACAGGCCATGTGATTTTTTTTTCAAATTATGTCAAAGAGGAAGTAAAATTGAGTTATGTCCATTCTTTTTTGCACGTGTACTCACACACATACAAATATGAATGCCATATGCTATTCATGTCATCACTTTGTGAAAGTTGATATATTCTTTCATACCCCACTTTTCCATAATGCCTCCTGGGAAGATGCTACTTGATGAAAAATTAAGTTGAATCACTTTCTTTTTACAGAGTACAGAGATGAGAGTGACAAACCCACTGTACATCTCTGGCTTGCATAAGTTGCTCTTAAACTGTCACTTTAATTATTCTTGAACTGCAAGCTTGCCTCCAGGCAAATTTCACAGAGGTTTTAAATAATCCATTGTATAAAATATTATCATGGACAGTGGGAAAATATTGAAAATAAAAGACGAACACAGAGTTTAAACAAATATATGAAACACGTTTATTTCAGGACAGGTAAACTTTTAAAAATAGACCTTAACATATTTCTGTGTAGACTAGGTGCTTGAAATTTTCCGGTAAGTGGTTCTTTCAGTGCTTTCCTGATTCTTCGTCATAGGAGGGAGGGTGAGTCTATTTCGCTAAAGACTTCGAAGACACTGTGAGTTATAAGTAATTGTCTTAGAACCTGGAATACTATATAAATAAACGAACTAGACCTAGACTCATAGAGATATCCTTTAGGAGAATTTAAAAGGAAAGCTCCAACTACATTTGTGTACTCAGTCACTTAGTCATGTCCAGCTCTTTGCCTCCTCATGGACTCTAGCCCACCAGGATCCTCTGTCCATGGAGTTTTCCAGAGAAGAATACTGGAGTGGATTGCCATTTCCTACCCTAGGGGATCTTCCCAAGCCAGGGATCAAACCAACATCTCTTGCATCTCCTGCATTGGAGGGTAGATTATTTACCATTAGTGCCACTTCCTAATGTTATAATTTTTATTCTGCTCAAAATCAGGACTCCTATCATCAGTTCAGTCGCTCAGTCATGTCCAACTCTGCAACCCCATGAATCGCAGCATGCCAGGCCTCCCTGTCCATCGCCAACTCCCAGAGTTCACTCAAACTCATGTCCATTGAGTCGGTGATGCCATCCAGCCATCTCATTCTTTGTCATCCCCTTCACCTCCTACTCCCAATCCCTCCCAGCATCAGAGTCTTTTCCAATGAGTCAACTCTTTGCATGAGGTGGCCAAAGTACTGGAGTTTCAGCTTTAGCATCATTCCTTCCAAAGAACACCCAGGACTGATCTCCTTTAGAATGGACTAGTTGGATCTCCTTGCAGTCCAAGGGACTCTCAAGAGTCTTCTGCAACAGCACAGTTCAAAAGCATCAATTTGTTGGTGCTCAGCTTTCTTCACAGTCCAACTCTCACATCCATACATGACCACTGGAAAAACCATAGCCTTGACTAGATGGACCTCTGTTGGCAAAGTAATGTTTCTGCTTTTCAATATGCTGTCTAGGTTGGCATAACTTTTCTTCCGAGGAGTAAGCGTCTTTTAATTTCATGGCTGCAATCACCACCTGCAGTGATTTTGGAGCCCAAAAAAATAAAATCTGACACTGTTTCCCCATCTATTTCCCATGAAGTGATGGGACCAGATCATACTCACTCTTTATTGAATTTCTAAAATTATTTGTGAATGGACTACTTTTAAATAATTTTTGCATTTAATGCTCATAGCAATGATATAAAAAAGCATTATTGGTCACATTTCGTAGTTTGGAGAGATTAGGCAATAGCCTAAGTTACTCAATGTATTGTTGAGGTTTTGGTTTTTTAACCCATTTCTATGTCCCAAACCCTGGCTTTCACCACATGAGGTGGTAGGTATAGCAATGGCCTTTTTTCTTCTGGGAAGAACGAGGGAGAGTGGAAAGAAATGAATATTTACCCAGCATTTTTTAAAAATATAACCAATATGATCAAACCAGTCAGTCCTAAAGGAAATCAGTCCTGAATATTCATTGGAAGGACTGATGCTGAAGCTCCAACACTTTGGCCACTGGATGCAAAGAGCTGACTCATTAGAAAGAACTTTGATTCTGGGAAAGATTTAAGGCAGGAGAAGGGACGACAGAAGATGAAACAGTAGGATGGCATCACGAACTCAATGGACATGAGTTTCGTCTAGGTAGGTCTGGGAGACGAGCATGGTGTGCTGAAGTCCATGGGGTCACAGAGAGTCAGACACAACTGAGAGACTGAACAACAAGTAGGTACTAGTTAGTATTTTACTTATTCTGGATCTTTCACATCATACTGTTTCAAAGAAAGTTATGTATGTGGAAGTGCTACGACATATACATCTGCAAACTTGGAAATATGTCTTCTGGTTCTCTGGATATTACCTATTTAGTCTAGCCCTCCAGCTTGATATTCTTAAAGTCATTTGAATCCCAAATCAACTCTTCTTCCTAGCCTCTGCCCATGGAAATTTCCTGAAGCAGCCTTTCTTCTCTTCATATTTCATAGTTCTGGCCATATTCCACTCCATACAATGCAACCTCTTCTTCAACTGTCAAAGTTTAAATACCGTAGCTCAAATAACAATAGGTTGTTTTAATTTGATAAAAACATTGTCTTTATAGGAGTTGGACTATTTAAATCAATGTATAATAAAACAGGCAGAATGCCCTTTAGGCCAAGAGTCCCCAACCTCCCCCAACCAAGGCCACAGAGCAGGAGGTAAGCAGTGGGAAACAAGCAAACAAAACTTCATCTGTATTTATAGTCAATCCCCATCATTCCCCCATCACCCCCAGATAGGAAAGTCCAGCTGCAGGAAAACAAGTTCAGGGCTCCCACTGATACTGCATTATGGTAAGTTGTATAATTATTTAATTATATATCAATAATAATAATACAATAATACAATAATAATAATATAAATAAAGTGTATAATAAATATAATGTGCTTGAATCATCCCCAAACCACCTCCACCTCTGGTCCATGGAAACATTGTCTTCCATGAAACCTGTCCCTGGTGTCAATAAGTTGGGCATAACTGCTTTACATCTACAGAAAGAATAATTCTAGAACATTCTAGTAGATGATATAGGTTGAGTCACTAAATATTCTATCTTCTTTATCCCTCATCTCTCTATACAATGTAGGCTGGAATATCTAAAAACAATTAACAAAAACAAACTTATTTTTCCAGGTTTTCAGCCAGGTGACATTTCTGGCCAATGAGTTTAAAGCCATATGGGGCCAATCTTCTATCTCTATCTTATTTTTATGCTGTTTTTTTCCTCCAGTTTGTTCTCAGTATGATAGATAGAGCTACAGTAGTAAGGTTGAGACCGTTAGGTAGTGGATGTGGGAGAAAGGTCAAGTTTAATGTGAAGGTACAGCCTGACATCTGTGAGTTGCTAAAGAATGTGAAGAAACACGTACCTTCATATTTTGGGGATGTAAGAAAATGCAGTTGGATTTTCTGGCCTTGATGCAGAATGCTTTATGAATTTTATACTAAAGAAAGGTCATCACCAAAAATAAATAAACTGACAAGCTGACACAGCAAACTGCAACCCTATGGCTCAAAAGACAAATGTCATCAGCTCACATGGAAAGTGAAAGTGTTAGTCATTCAATCAAGTCCCATTCTTTGCCACCCAATGGACTGTAGCCCGTCAGGCTCCTCTGTCCATGGAATTCTCCAGGCAACAATATTGGAGTGAGCAGCCATTCTCTTCTCCCGGGGAGCTTCCTGACCAGGGATAGATCCCAGGTCTCCTGCATTGCAGGCAGATTGTTTACCACCTGAGCCACCGGGGAGCCCAATTGACTGTGTTCAAAAGATCTTTAAATTTACCAGAGTCAGCTGAGAAGCAGCTCTTTCTGTACAATAGAGATATATCAGTATTTTATCCGGGTACTTACGTCAGATGCTGACCCCTAATATTCCTGCCTCTAATTCTGAGTTCTTCCTCACCCAATCCCCCCACTCATGTTTTAACCCCCTGCCAATTTATACATAGGATTGGGTATTCTCTGCATAGGAAATCAAAGTATTATACCCCCTAGACAGAAAGATATCTAGATTAGAGACAAATATACATCCTGATCAATATATCACGGAATTAGCCAGAGTTATTAATGCCACCAACTTTATATAACAACGCAAATCTCAGTGGCCTAAAACAAGAAAGGTTTATTTCTTGTTCATTTCAGAACTGAGCAGCTCATATATACATACTTCCCCACCTCTGGAGTCTCCCTCCCACCTCCTCATCCATAGGTGGATGACCTCCTAGGTCATCACAGAGCACCATGCTGAGCTCCCTGCTACACAGCAGCTTCCCACTAGCTAACTATTTCACACATGGTAGTGTATATATGTCAATACAACTCTCCACACATATGGCTGTTTCATGAAGTTGTACAGCAGAAACTAACACATTGTAAAGCCATTCTGTCCCAGTTAATAAAAATAAAAAGCAATTTTAAAGAAGAAAGTATTGTGACTTCTTTCTAAGCAATGACTGAAGGGTTCCTTCTGCAATTACTCTGTGGCTCTGTCGGATGCGGGCCCTCTCTAGAGTCATCCTCTGGGTCCATCGACCTAGCTGGTGTGTTAAGACCTTGTGGCAGAAAGTGGAGAAGAACTACAGAGCCTCTTGATGAAGGTGAAAGTGGAGAGTGAAAAAGTTGGCTTAAAGCTCAACATTCAGAAAATGAGGATCATGGCATCCGGTCCCATCACTTCATGGGAAATAGACGGGGAAACAGTGGCTGACTTTATTTTGGGGGGGGGGGGGTCCAAAATCACTGTAGATGGTGACTGCAGCCATGAAATTAAAAGACGCTTATTCCTCGGAAGAAAAGTTATGACCAACCTAGACAGCATAATAAAAAGCAGAGACGTTACTTTGCCAACCAAGGTCCATCTAGTCAAGGCTATGGTTTTTCCAGTGGTCATGTATGGATGTGAGAGTTGGACTATAAAGAGGGTTGAGCACAGAATAATTGATGCTTTTGAACTGTGCTATTGGAGAAGACTTTTGAGAGTCCCTTGGACTGCAAGGAGATCCAACCAGTCCATCCTAGGGGAAGTCGGTCCTGGGTGTTCATTGGAAGGACTGATGTTAAAGCTGAAACTCCAGTATTTTGGCCACCTGATGCGAAGATCTGACGCATCTGAAAAGACCCTGATGTTGGGAAAGATTGAAGGCAGGAGGAGAAGGGGACGACAGAGGATAAGATGGTTGGATGGCATCACCAACTCAATGGACATGAGTTTGGGTAAGCTCCAGGAGTCGGTGATGGACAGGGAGACCTGGCGTGCTGCAGTTCATGGGGTCGCAAAGAGTTGGACACGACTGAGTGACTAAACTGAACTGAACTGATAGACAGTTGCACGTGCCATTATATGAACCAGTTATGGGGATAATACACATTGCTTACCTCCAGATAATACTGGTCAGAAACCAAGTACATGGGACCAAAATTAATAAAAGGGAATCTTGGCAAATAGCCTTCCTGTGTTCCCAGGGAGAGAAGACAAGACAATTAAGCAGATAAATAACCTCTGTCACAACCTGTCTCATGTGGATTAAGCTAGAATGAGTCTGTCCTTTGAGATTCTTTTTCTTGAATGAACCAATAAAGTCTAGTTTCCAACTATGCATGAATGAATACAAGACTTGGCATATGGAGATTCAAGTGAGAAACCCTGCCTGCCATCATTCAGTGTGGAACTAAAACCAAGATGCTACAAATGTCAGACACTGAAGCCTGCAATCTCTGATTCCAAAATTCATGCTCCTATGGGATCAACTGAATTTCAAATATTTTTTTATGAAAATTAATTGTCCTAAATTTTGGTCATTCTGTTTTCTAGAAAATAGAGAGACAATACGACATTAACAAAGTATCTCTTGGTAACCTGTTGCAAATTAAATCTGACACAAGGAAAATAAGGGACAATTTTAGGCTGATGGCAAACATAAAGGTGATTTATCTTTTAGCAAACGTATCAAATGGCTCACAAACACAACATGTTAATGGGTTGCCTAAAAATAACAGCACTACAACAATCTCAGCGTTTCTCATGTGCCATAATCTGTGCTGTTCTTTATTTACTTTATGATAAATCTCATTATGACATAAGAAGTGTTTAACCTCCCCTTTTATATAAAGAGAAGCTAAAAGTCCAACAGCCAAAGAAACACAATAAATTGTCTATAATTAGCTGAATGACCACATGTACAAAGTCACAAATCACATAAGTGAACTCAAGTTTATCTCAAAGCAACGATTATATTTATATTTTATCAACTACAAGGAACAGAAATGTTGAAAAAAATATTCTGAAGTCATATTCGTCAGTAAGCCAATTAAAGAATAGGTTATTTCCTGATTTTAAGTTGCATTTATTACTGTAAACTAGGCGATAGAGAATATTCATTAAAAATTTTATTGTTAATAATTATTGTGCTCTTAGCATGTACCAGGGACTATGTCAAATACATATATGCATTTTAAAAGTACATTGGTCAGCTATCACTGCAATGTGGTTACATGCTAAACAGCACTAAAACTCACTGACTTACAGCAAGAAATATTTAACTCTGACTTACAGGTTTGTGAGTTGTCAGCCACTCAGCAGGCATAAGCTGTATTTTATGTTCCAGTCTCAAGGCTGAAGATTGGGTTTAGGTCTGCTCTATATAACTCTCATTTTACTTGGACCAAATGCTACCTGGACCATGTTTTTCTTAAGGTGAATAGCAGGAATACAAGAGTAAGTGACAAAGCATCTAGTCCGCAAAGATTTTTGCCCAGAAGAGACCATGGTCACTTCTGCCCACATTCAAATGTGTGGAGCACAGGGAGGGCACTGTGAATCTGCGAAAATAATTCAACCTATAGAAAAAGCAATCCTGAAATCCTGATAACAACCCTTTTAGGAAGATACCTAGTTAAATGAGTGCTTCTCTTGTGGCTCAGCTGGTAAAGAAGCTGCCTGCAATGAGGGAGACCTGGGTTCAATCCCAGGGTTGGGAAGATCCCCTGGAGAAGGGAAAGGCTACCCATACTAGTATTCTGGCCTGGAGAATCCCATGGACTACAGTCCACGGGGTCACAAAGAGTCGGACATGACTGAGTGACTTTCACTTTGTTTAAATGAGTAACTTTTTTAAGGTCAGAGTTAGGAAGGACCAGAGTCATATTTTAAACTCAGGTTCAGACAACTCCAGCCTAAGATCTAAGCTACAATACTGTCAAGTTGATAGCATTCTTGACTCAAGGATATATACCAGTTCATATTCAATTTTAGGCCATTGGCTACAAAAAATTGTCAGGCTATATCATTTACTATATCTATATCTATATCTATATATCTATATCTATATCTATATCTATATCTATATCTATATCTATATATATTGGAGAAGGAAATGGCAACCCACTCCACTCCAGTGTTCTTGCCTGGAGAATCCCAGGGACAGAGAAGCCTGGTGGGCTGCCCTCTATGGGGTTGCACAGAGTCGGACACGATTGAAGTGACTTAGCAGCAGTGTATACATATATATATATATATATACACACACACACACACACACACACATATATTTTATATATATATACACATATGTTTTATATATATATATATACACACACATACACACACACATATATTTTATATATATATACACATATGTTTTATATATATATATATATATATATATACACACACACACATACACACACAATTAGTTTAAGAATTGGTTTCTTTGACCAATTAGGTATGTCAAAAAGCAAAAGTCTATCATATATCTGTCATGTTAAAACACTCTAAAATCCTTCATTTCAAATGAATTGAACTCTTTGCGTCTCCATGAACAAAACGGTAGCTTAAAGAATTCAATTTGACAAAACCTTTGTTTTAGGTATTTTTAAAAATGTATTTCCTTTTATAAGATTCTATAGATTTTGTAGATTTTCCATCGATCATGAAAATTTAGAACTTAATTTTAATTTGCAAAAAACCCTAAACATTCTTCCTTTGTCTCCTTTGAGAGGCTTTGTTTGCAGATAACAATAATTCTTTTCCAAATTGTTTTAAGAGAAAACTACAAAAGCACACATTCATTTGCATATAGGTTAAATTGTCCTCTGGATGAGATAAAATCATTTTACTTTCTCTGAGATGACTTTTTTAAAATAAAAATAAATGTAAATGTCTGTTTCCTCATTCAATTAATGAAAATTTTGTAGATATTTTTGTTTCTTAGATTGGAGAAGACTTCAAAGGCCTTTAGTAGCCAGCATGTGAAGCAGCAGGATCACATCCAGCAATTAGAATCATCAGAAATCACCTTTATCAGGACTTTGAACTTTCTTCAAAGGAAAAAGGTTCTTGCTGGGTTTTCCCTTCTTTTTTTAAAAAGTAGTTCTATTTGATACATTTCTGTTCAACTTCAAATATTCAATCATAGAATTATACAAGGATATTATAAAGGAAAATTTTGGCATCTTTTTGAGAGAATTATTACTTAGGGTAACAAAGTACTACCACATGAATTATTATAATTAGTAGTTTAATTACGATTGCATCCCAGTATTGCTATGCTTTCAAATTACTGAGATTAAAGTTAGAAAATAAGGTATCTCATATTCTAAGGCATTACAATATCATAGGACCTAGTGCAGTATGACTTAAAAGAAGAAAGTATGCAAAATATTATTGAAATAGAGACAATAGAATTTATGAGGATCCACCCAGGACATCAGAGAGAAAAGTACAATAAAATTCAAGAAGAGACCCAGGTAAGACCCAAACTGAGAATACAGATTAAATCTAAAACAAGACAAACTAAATTTCACATGATTTCCCAGATCTAGGATCTGAGAAATCCCATTTTCTTTACATTTTGGAGAGCATGAGTACAAATGTTGAAAATATAACCTGCATTTATGTAATAGGATGTAGGAATAAAATTTCCAGGTAATTTAATATTTCAAAGAAATTTTCCAGAAAGGTCAGATGTCTAGGCTTGAGAGTAGCAACTTAAGATATACCAGTTTTTAACTCGAATGTGAATGACCCTGTTTTCTGGATGAGTGATTTACTGAGATAATACCATACATGGCTTTCAAATATCACAAATTTAGGACTTAAAGGTAAAAAGGAAATGTGGACAAAAGTAGAGTTTAAAATATAGAGGGCTTCCCTGGTGGCTCCGTGGTAAAGAATCCACCTGACAATCAACGCGGGAGACCCAGGTTTGATCTCTGATCTGGGAAGACCCCATGTGCCTCGGAGCAACTGAGCTCCTGCACCACAACTAGTGAGGCTGCACTCCAGAGCCCAAACAGTGACTCCTGAGCCCACGCGCTGCAACTGCTGAAGCCAGCATGCCTGGGAACCCCTGCTCAGCAGGAGAAGCCACCAAACGAGAAGCCTGCACGTGCTGCAGCTAGAGGAAAGACCACGCAGCAACAAAGACTCAGCACAGCCAAAAATAAGTAAATAAAATGATACGATTATTTTTTCTAAAAATAGAGACTTATTGAAGGCAAAGACTATGCTTTTCTTAATATAATAATGCAATTTATAACAGAAATGCTAGTTTTCAAAATGTTTCCAATGATGTACTCTGTTTCTACAATAATTATTAGCACTCCATTCTATGTTTAGATACATAGATGCATGCATCCATGCGTGTGCACACAACTGATTATGATTGTGCTTATATACACATACATGTAGATATACGCATACACACACACACGCACATACATTTCTGCATTAATATGGAGTTAACATTTCAAGGCATACTCCAAAGTAGAAATTCAGAAATGACAGAGTATAAAAAAAAAACATTTTTCTCTCAGATCTTAGTAGCTTTATTGTACTGTGTCATAAATACACTCCACTTTAGAGGTCAGATAGACACAAATGAAACTTTTTTTAAAGATTTTTTTTTTTTTAATGTGGACCATTTTCAAAATCTTTATTGAATTTGTTAACAATATTGTGTCTATTGTTTATGTTTTCTTTTATTGGCCACAAGGCACGTGGGATCTTAGATGCCCGACCAGGGGTCGAACCTGCACCCCTGCACTGGAAGGCAATAATAAATTGCCTTCTTAATAAATGTAACTTCTATAAGCATACTTATTATCACTCTTAACCACTGGACCACCAGGGAAGTCCCAAAACAAATGTAGCTCCTCTAAGCATACTTCTAAAATAGTAAAAGGTGGTATGCATAATCAAAATATAGAAGGAAGAATAAATTTGTTTCCAACATGTAACTTTTTAATAAACTGAGGTCATGTAGTTGCATGCAGTAATAGATCAAAGTAGAGCTTATTTTAATTGAATGTTCATCAAAGAAAATACCCCATCAATTCCCATTTGTGACACTTGAAAATATGGTATTTAATTCCCCTTAATAAAAAAAAATCAGAATTTTATTGGAAATATGGTAGAGATCATTTTAAAGGCAAAGTTATATATAGAACAACAAAGAAATTAAAAATGAATCTCCAAATTGAATTACCCAGAAAAAATTAATGTCTG
This sequence comes from Bos indicus x Bos taurus, assembly GCF_003369695.1. Lineage (NCBI taxonomy): Eukaryota > Metazoa > Chordata > Mammalia > Artiodactyla > Bovidae > Bos > Bos indicus x Bos taurus. Next base: position 18,107,962 of record NC_040083.1, on the reverse strand, counting down.
ATAACATGTTTCTGAGTATTAATGGAGTTAAAAAGATGAATGATGTCATAGATCATCTGTGGCATGAAGTGGAGGGCAATGGGAGTGCTCCATTCTGGGTACAGTCAGTAAGAGAGTATATTGACTATAGATAATTTGGAAATATTAATAAAATTAAAATTTGCTTTTTATTATCACTCTATACCAGCAATTCTAAACAATAACTATAATTACAACACTCCTCCCATCAGAATAGATTCCTCCCAATGACACTCCACCTTGGAACACTAATGGAATAGCTAGCTAGCTGATAAATATATTCATAAAGTTGAATTTTATAGCAAAATTAATTTACTCTATTTTAACTTAAGTAAATTCACATAGAACTGAAGAAAGAACAGACAGTCAGGGAAATATAGCTTTACTACATCAGATATTACCATCCAAAATATAATTCTAACAATAAGAAAGGTTATATTTATGTTAAGATATAGGAGTCATTATTTTAATCATCGGGATTGAGGAAGGAGAAAAACAGGATACTACTGGCCTTAGATAGTTAAGGTGCATATCAGTGGAATGATTTCAGTAAGACTATACTTTTGCATCTTCCCATACACAGAAAGCAATGGCACCCCACTCCAGTACTCTTGCCTGGAAAATCCCATGGATAGAGGAGCCTGGTAGGCTGCAGTCCATGGGGTCGCTACAAGTCAGACACGACTGAGCGACTTCACTTTCACTTTTCACTTTTATGTTTTGGAGGAGGAAATGGCAACCCACTCCAGAATTCTTGCCTGGAGAATCCCAGGGACGGGGGAGCCTGGTGGGCTGCCGTCTACAGGGTCGCACAGAGTCAGACACGACTGAAGCGACTTAGCAGCAGCAGCATACACAGAAAAGCACTAAATTCACTAAGTTGAGATGTTTGATTTTTTTTGTTGTTGGTTAATCACTCAGTCGTGTCCGACTCTGCAACCCAAGGACTGTAGCCTGTCAGGCTCCTCTGTCCATGGAATTCTCCAGGCAAGAATACTGGAGTGGGGATCTTCTCCAGGGGATCTTCCCGATCCAGGGATCTTACCCATGTCTTCTGCATTGGAAGGTGGATTCTTTGCCACTGAACCACAAAGAAAGCTTCTGGTTTTCCTTAATTAACAGTAAGGGCATGGCAACCCACTGCAGTGCTCTTGCCTGGAGAATCCCATGGACAGAGGACCAGGCAGGCTACTGTCCATGGGTCCATGGTGTCATAAAGAGTTAGACACCACTGAGCTACACACACAGACACACAATCTTTCGATGTTCTGGTTATCTGGGGGTTTTGTTTGTTTGTTTTCCAAAAACTCCTATTTATCCTGGCTCCTTTCTTTCCTCTTCAGAACAGCCCCTCAGAGCTATATGAGAGACAGTCTCCTGGACATAAATCTTTAGGAGTAAAACATTATTCTCAACTTTTAGGTTGTGCTTTTTAGTTGACACCAGAATTCACAGATTTTGTTTACTGGTAACTTAACATTTGCTATATTAAAACTATATCTTTAGATCCCAGCCTCACTGTTGCTTCTGTGCCCACTCAGCCAACACTGTCCTTGGATTCCCCTCCTTTCACCATCTACATCATGAGGAGGGGGCCAAGATGAAGTCAGGAGGGGAAAAGCAAGACTGCAAAATATTCACAGGAGTGCTACCTTTTAACATGAGAGGTCACTGGCATTTGTTAACTGGTGCTTATAGAAGTTAGCTTCCTACCATCCAAGAGAAAATGGCAGTCAGGGGTCCTAGGATGGTTCCCAGTTTCTTGAGAAAGACATTCCTGGGTAATAGAACATCATATCCTATCTTAAATGAGCAGAGAAAGAATTTACAATTTCAAGTTTTCTAAAGAAAAGCTCTAAGAAAAGGGAGATCAGGGGCTATGGTCAGGAAAAGTCTGTCTAAATTTCAGACAAGTGAGGGGAAAGTCAAGGTCACTTTGGTCAGTATTCAAAGGGCTAAGTTCCTAAGATAGTTTGTAAAAGAGACATAGTCCTGAACCTGAATAGGATTTGTATCCTGTTGTCTGGAAGTTGTATAAATCCAAATTATGTTGACTTGGTTGATAGTGCTTTTCAGGTCTACTATATCCTTCTACTTTTCTGTCTATTCATTCTATTAATTTTTGAGAGTTTGATGTTGAAACTCCAACTAGAACTCTTAATCCACTTAACAATTAAAATATATGAAATACAATTGTAATATATAGTGGGACTATATTTAACTTTGTTCTGTATTTTCCAAGTCTCCTTTAAATGTGTTATACTTTTGTAATTTAAAAAATAAAAATGAAGGAAAAAAAGAGATATAGCCCCTTGCAGATGGGATAGAAAAATGAGAGTCAGATGTGTCTTCAGAGGTGGGAGAATGTAAAGTGACTGTTTATGAGTGAGAGAAAAGGAATAACTATGATAAAAAGCAAAAGAACCGCACCGATCAGAGTAAGTGGAGGCAGACAGGCTGACAACTGACATGACGGTAGAATGTAGATTATCTAGAAATCCTCTTGGTGATGTCAAATTCTAATAAGCAGACCCAGATAGATAAATGAGTGTAGATAGCCAGCTGTGAGAAACCAAGGACTTTGAGGGGCTGTGGTAAATTTCAGAGTATCTGCTCTGTCCTATTACCAATGCAGGGTCTCAGGTCCCACCCAGAATAAATGAACCAGGAGTCACGTTTTAACAAGATTTCAAAAGGATATAAGGACACATTAAAGTTTGAGAAGCATGGTTGAAATCACACCTCTGCAAATAACCTTGTCTCACCACTTCCTTGCATTGGTTTTGATCATTTACAATACTTCACCTACACAGCAGCTCTTCAAAGGGAAGGACTTTTTTTTTCCCTCTCTAAATATTTGCTTTGACAACAGATTTTCTGAGTGAATGAAAGTGTTGCCCTATGTGTGACCTATGTAAAATTATTCTTGCACATTGGCCCTTATGTTGCTCAGGATTAATCACATTCATTTATTTATAAAGGTGAGAATTTCAAATATAACCCTGAATCACATTCTGGAATACATTTTGGTATGCAGAAGGAAAAGATGAACACATAATCATTACATATTCTTTAAAACAAAGGGAGGAAAGAGCAACAGAAAATATATTAATGTAATTTTATGGCTGAGAATTTTGAAACAAGCATCATGAAATGTAAAGCTATGGTCCTCAAAGGAATCATAACTTGGCTGTAAGGCAAATATATATTAAAGCATAAATATAAGAGTCTATATAGTAATAGAAAATACTACCAATGAGATGTGCCAAGAGACTAAATTATAATTGACGTGGGAATCATAGATTTGGAATCTCTTACTACTTAGAATTTAAATTTTTCTGAAGCACTGAAATAAGACCAAGACATCCAGGTACCACAGGATGTGTGATCAAAAATATGAGAGGTCATATCAACAACAAACAGCTCATGATATTTATATCATCTAGACAATTTAACTAAAAGAATAATCAATTACAAATTCAAATAAGGAAGCCTGCAAGTTTTATATAATGCATAAAAACCAATCACTATAACTATACATAGAATTATAGGGCATCTAAGTACACACGACATACAAACTCATTAATTTTGACTCATTAACTTAGAATTTATGGTAATGTGGATGAGGACTCACAGGCTCTTAGGTTGCTGGCGGTGGAAGAATTCTTAGAGAACATCAAGGCTGAATGCTTGACCACTGTGCTGGGGTTTGTGTGTGTGCTGATTAAGACAGCCTTAAGATTTCCCTGGACTTGACTCAACTTCAGACAGCTTTCTCCCTGACTGAAGTCCCCTGATCTGTATTTTACAGCTTTTGTCTTAGAAAACTTAACAGTTGTAAATTCTTACTTTGTCCCTTAGAGATGTAAATCTTCTTCAGCCTGGGAATTGTACTCCAAGAACTGCAAGCCACCCCTTTGAAACAGATAATGACTATCGCGCCCCCTCACAGACTCTGTGGGTAGGAAGGAGCCTAATATCAATGAACTGCAAGGAGCACCAATTAGCAAACACTCATGGCCTGACCACACTGACCAACTTTCCCACTGATGGCTAATGTGCCCCAGAACTTTGCCCCTAGTTTGCCCAGGGATGGAAACTTCTCCCACCTTTCTTTTTCAGGAGAGTTGAGTTGAATCTGTCTTCCCCATTACAATTGTCTTGACTCTTATAGAAATAGTCAAAAATAAAGTCTTTATTATCTACTGAATTCCATCTGATATAATTTTTCTGATTGCATGTGTGTGTGTGTGTGTGTGTGTGTGTGCGTGCGTGTGTGTGTGTGTGTGTGTAGAGGGTCTCCCAGGGGACCTACAGGTCACACCTACCCCATCCACATCTTCCTCAAAGTATTCTGTCTTTAATCTGTTTTATATGTTGGTTTTTTTTTTCCCTAAAACTGTATTTTTAAAAATACACTTAGAAACACTTTAGGAAAACTATTTCATTTTTCAAGTGAGATAACAGAAGTCGCAAGGAAAGTTATTCACCACATAGCCCAAGATCCCACTGTGAGGAACAAGCAGCTTTAGAGCCCTGGAAGGCCGCTCCAGTGTTCTCTAGACGTATCATTAAAGAAGACAATGTCAACTGGGCAATATAAGAAAAACATGAAGGGATGATTAACCTACTCTAAAGGACAAATGATCTTCAAGTGCCTGAGGAACAATCATTTGCATGCAACCAATTCATATGCAAATTAGTAATAATTTTTATTCAGGCCTTTGTTTGGGAACATTTATTAGCCATTAGTTGTGTTATTTTATTTACTTGAATGCATATTTTCCTAAATGCTGCATAACTATGTAGAGGATTATAAATTTAGCATCGAAAAATGTAAGACAAAGTCATAAATAGAAGCCAGGAGCACCAGTACAAATAGCGACTTGATCCAGTTAACTTATATTAACATGAATAATTCTTTAGTTAGAAGGTGACTTAGGGCATTAAATTACAGTTATGAATTTGGCTGAGATGCTTAGCTTTGCAAAGTCTCCCTTCCTCATTAGTAAAATCATAGGTAATAATCCCTAACTTTCTACTGCTTTAATCATGATATAGAAAACACATTTTAAGTGCTTAGCTTAGCTTAGCCTCTCAGTCCTTTTTGACTCTTTGCAACCTCATGGACTGCAGTCTGTCAGGCTCATCTGTCCATGGGATTCCCCAGGCAAGAATACTGGAGTGGTTACTCCAGGGGATCTTCCCAAGCCAGGGATCAAACCCACATCTCCTGTGTCTCCTGCTTTGCAGATGGATTCTTTACGGTTAGTGCCACCTACAGGACTAAATAAACTCTCACTGCCGTTAATATCCAACATGGCGGTGTGAGTATTCAACACCAAAATAAAGCATCGTCATCACTCTTCAGTTTCTTCAGTCATTATAATGATTATTAAGAAAATGTGCCTAAACAGTAACTACTATTTGATTCTAGTCCCAGCCAGTGGAACTGTGGAAATCCACAACCTAAATGTGTAAGCTTTGGTGCATAATAGAGTGTTGAGTTTAATTAAGTCCAAAATTCCAATTAGTAACATCTGATTTTTTTTTTCAGATGTTATTAATAGTACTGACTTGAGGCAAATGGTAATAACAAAGTAATTGTGTGGTCAATTACATGCGGCCTATAATTCTTGATCCTTTTCAGTGATGTCTCTTTATTAGACCCTGCTGCTGCTGCTGCTAAGTCACTTCAGTCATGTCTGACTCTGTGCAACCCCACAGACAGCAGCCCTCCAGGCTCCTCCATCCCTGGGATTCTCCAGGCAAGAATACTGGAGTGGGTTGCCATTTCCTTCTCCAATGCATGCATACATGCTAAGTCGCTTGAGTTGTGTCTGAGTCTATGCGACCCTGTGGACAGCAGCCACCAGGCTCCTCTGTCCACAGGATTCTCTAGGCAAGAATACTGGAGTAGGTTGCCATTTCCTTCTCCTTATTAGACTCTATTAAGCTATTTTATGAAAATGAAAAAACAAAAACAACAAAATTACAGTATTATTAAAGGAAAAATGCAGCAAATAAAATAATGCTGCCAGTATATTCTCACATAAGAGGTCATTTTCTTCTCCAATTCTTCTGTGTCTCCAGAAGTTAAATCAAATGAATGACTTAGGGAAGAGAGAAAATGATCAATTGGGGGACATACTTTTGCTAAAATTTGACCTGGAAGTCCTTAATAAAACAGAATGACCTGGATTACCTTCATGTTTATTGTGTTTAAACATTTATTTTCCTTAGGAGTGGGAGGGGGGCTGAAAATTAAATTAGGGAGAAGTACTGCCATACTGATGGAGACAAGTTCAATACCAAAGATTTATTTACTTAGACAAATGAAATCAGAGTCAGTACATCTATCCAAAATGTTCTGATGTCTCTGCAGAAATACAAAAAGTTCTGGGCAAATGCAATTTTACTTCAGTCAAATTAGATGTAGTTGTCTAGAGGCTGCTAATCGTTAGGGGTAGGCTTTATCAAATCAGTTCCAGGGATTTCATAAGACTGAAGAATAGAATTACCACATAAAATACAGGTTTCCTAATTAAGACTATATTTTAGATAAACAACAAACAATCATTGGCATGTCTCAAATATATATACATAAATTGTGTGTGTCTATTTATTTCCATCAACTAAATAACCAATGATAGCTTCTAGATATCATTTTTCATCCTTAACATATGTTTGACCTAAGAGACAAATTGACTTTCATTTGGGGTATTCATATTTTCAATCAATTCATTCTAAAGTAGTCATTTAAAGGCTATAGCCACACAGAAAGAGAGACATGTGATTAAAAAAATTAAAATATGACATACCTATACTTTGCTGAGTTTCCTCAATGGGCAACAACAATCAGGTTAAATATTTTTTGATATTTTTAATTCAGCTAAAATTTGAATCCCCTAAATTACTTGATTTTTATTTGTGTAGATTGATATCAGTTTATTCTAGCTTATAAACTTCCATTCCCTAGGCTACTCAAAAATGAAAAATGGGGCTTCCTTGGTAGCTCAGTGGTAGAGAATCCACCTGCCAGTGCAGGAGATGTGAGCTCTATCTGTGGCATGGGATGATCCCACATGCCCCGGAGCAGCTAGGCCTATGTCCCATAACTACTGAGCCAGCGCTTTAGAGCCTGAAAGCCACAGCTATGGAACCCATGAGCTGCAATTACTGAAGCTTGCGTGCTCTAGAGCTCATGCTCTGCAACAAGCGAAGCCATTGCAAGAAGTCTACGCACCGCAACTAAACCGTAGCCCTTGTTCACTGCAACTAGAGAAAAGCCTGCGCAGCAATGAAAATAAAATAATTTTTTTAAATGAAAAATATTTCCATTCCCTCAGATAATATCAGATTGGCCAAAAAGTTCATTTGGATTTTTCTGTAACATCTTAAGGGCCAACCCAATATTTGTATCTATTATCACTTTAACTCTACAGGTATAATTCATGTTACCCTTTGAAGACCCAAAGTATAGAATCTAAATTTCATAAAATGATTAAACTTTATATTTTGGTCATTCAAATACTTTTCAAGAAATTTTAAAGAACATGTGATACTCTGGCAAAGTAAAAACTGCTGAAATAATTATTGTTATACAACTATCCATACAAATTTGACATGTTATCTATTTTTTATAAGAAATATACATTGATTTTTTGAATGATAAATACTTCACACTATTGTTTAAATTTGCTAATTGTTTTTTTAGATAATAGAGCATATTCTATGAGATTAATAAACAACATGTTTACCATGTATCCAAAAAAGATAGTTAATACTTCAAGTATTAATTAGAATATGTGAATCATGAACAAATAAGAAGGCAAAATATTAATCTTTACTTCTTCCTGGATCTCCAGAGTTCCATTTAGAAACTTTTTTGCATACCTGAAAAATATTCTTTAATATAAACATGCTGGTGACAAAGTATTTCAGATGGATTTTGGTAAACATACATTTATTTTGGTTCTATACCTAAAGTTTATTTTAATGAATATAAAATTCATGCTTAGGATTTATTTTCTCTCAACACATTGAAGCTACACTCTCATTCGTGTTCATTATTTCTTTTGAAAAGTCCACTGTAATCTAAGTTTTGCTTCCTCCAAAAGTCACATGGTTTTTTTCATTAGCTACTTATAAGATACTTGGTATTCTTTATTTTATTGTGATACTACAGACAGGAATTATTTATTGATTTGTTTTTATACTCCCAGGGGTTTACTGGACAGACGTTTTTCATTAGATTAGGGAAATTCTTATTCACAACTCAGTATTTCTTCTTTCCCAGTTTTTCTTTCCTCTCCTTTTGAAACTCTATCTTGGATCTTCCTCCTTTATGTTCTATGCTCCTACATTCTCTGTGTTTTTCATGTCTATGTTTCATTCATTTATTTTTCAAGTTGATGTTCTCCTCAGAAGTTAAACCAAGCCATTTAATTCTATTTTTACATAAAATAAAATAAATATACTTTACTTGTATTTTTCAGTTTTTTTTTAAATTTCTGGGTTTTGTTAATTTGCTAGATCACTTTTAATATTTTAGTCCCTGCTATAAGTTTGAATCTTGTCATTTATTTCCTAGAATGTGAAAATTACAGTTATAGTCTGTGTCTGATAATTCAATATCTGGAGTCATAGTAAATTTCTTTATATTTTCTCTTATTTCAGGTAGTTCTTAATCATGAGGTCTTATCTACTCACATCCTGGATTTTTTATTGTTATATTTTTGGATACCATATGTGAAAATTTATATAAACAATTTGAGAACAAAAATGATATTACAATCCTCCAGAAATGATGCCGTATGATTTTACAAGGTATCTAGGTCACAATAATTTCTAGATCGTCTCAATCCAATTTTATAATTGAAATTTTTCTGACCACCAGTAAGCTGGTCTGAAGTCTATGCAAGACTTAGTTTACTTCTGTTTCATTCTTCTTATGAGAGTCCAAATAAAACTGAGGTAATTTACCATGCCACCATACTTAAGGCCTTCCCTCTGTGCTGGGGTCCTTCAAACTCAAAATACCAGCTGACCTGAAATCTCCCATAGGACCAGAGCAAAGAGAATCTCTTAAAGGGGTTAAAATAATGGACTGATATCTTCTGGGTCTAAATTTAGCAATTATTACTATATTTTTATTTTCTATTATTATTTATCTAGTATTTCTTATATGATTTATTTGATATTTTAATTACTATGTTCTCACTATTTAAAACTTACTTTAGCTGCAAGTTTTGTTAAAATTATTTAATTTGGTATTATCAGATGCAATATCAAATCTTCAACTATTGAAAGTTAATTTTTTAAATGTAGTTTATCTACAGAAGACACAGTCTATTTCATTACATTGTGAAAGGATGCTTTACTCTAACCCCAATATATCCAGCTCTCAATGACCATGTTCTATAAATGAATAATATCAGGACTTATTTTCTTTAATCTTCAATCATATAGTAGAAAATAAAGAGCTGGTAAGATAACCAAAAAGCCAAAAAGCAAAGTCTAATTCACTTAACAGCAACCATATAAGGCAACAGATCCATATTGGAGAGAATTAAGTTACTTTGTTGACTCAACAACTCACTTTGCAAAACAAGTTCAGTGTTTTCATTCAATCTATCTTTTTTTATTTATATCCAAAATACCAGTCCCACAAATCAAACTGAAAGAGGAGACAACCTCAAGAGCTGATTATGACTTCCAAAACAGAAAGAGAAAATTACTTGTATACGAACATAACTGGAAAAAGGAAGAAAAAAAAAAAAAAAAGCTGGACAAAAATATGCCTTTCCAAGTATCTCTGTAGCATGGGAATAATTATTAATGGTCAAAAATGAAGTTTTTATGAAAAATACTGATTAGCTGGAAATTAGAAGGTATTGTGTTCCAGCTTGCCTCCTGCTTTTATGAATGAATTCTACCTCTTAGTCCATGTCTCAAAGGCCTCATTTGTAAAGTAAGCAATTTGGACAACACTCTCTCCAAAATCAATTTCCCTTCTCAGTTTTCATAATGTATGTTTCAAGTTACATTTTTTTTAACATTGTTAGCAATCCCTTGAGTGAAAATCACAAATATACATACAAACACAAGAACAAAGAGCACATTAAATGTTTCTCATTCACAAAAAGTACCTCTCACGAAATGAACAAAGGCAGAAACAACAGAACTCCCTTAGATTAAAAAAAAAAAAGCACTTCTAAAATAGGTCAAATTCAATCCACATTCTTAAACTAATGAGAACTATTGTTACCACATGCTTGCAAAAATATTCATTACAGTTCAAATCTAATTTCTGTTCTCCAAGCAGCTATAATAGAATCAGTGAATATTTCCATAATATCTTTTATGTTCATGTCAGTGAGATAACAGTTTCATACTCAAAGATTTCTAATTGATTTGACCATAAAATAAGCCTTTTGTACAAAGAAGGGCAAAAAATAAAAGATAAGAAAGATGGCAATTTAACTTTCAGATGTATACTGCATACTGATATATTGGGGCCATTAAAATGCTGAACACAAAAAATAAAAAGGCTAAGGCAATAAAATCATGAAATTGACCAAAGAGTCATGTAGCTACAATAACTACACAAGGACACAGGTATATCTTTCTGTAACTTTTAGAAAACAGAGAGTTCATTTCAGAGAAAAACATCAGATGTTTACATATGAGTTATTTTGCAGACAGCATTATTAAAAGGATTATTCAATAGCAAGTAACTTACAGAAGTTTCATTAGTAAGTCTTGAAAATATCCCTGGTTGGAGTGTGTGCAAGAATGAGTGTGTGTGTGTGTGTGTGTGTGTGTGTAGTTCTTGCCTTTTGGTTTTAAGATTGAATCTGAGCATTTGGAAAATATTTATTCCAAATTCACATTTCTTAATCTCATTTCCCTCATTTGTGAAATGTTGACTAGAAGATCTATCTAATGGGATTATTATGTGCACTAAAAGTTATAAAATAAATTCAAACATATTTACATTGGGTAGGAACATATTAATGTAAGCCATTACTACTTTCTCCTTGGTAGGCATTTAAGAAATTGGAAGCTCTTGTCTTCAGAGTAATCTGCCAAGGGTTTGAAAAAAATACAAACATCATGAGGGAAGCCACACATGGCATCCTTGAGCTACAATACATTTAGTTCTACATTTTGAAAAAAAAAAATCAAACAAATATCTATAGAAGTATCTTGCTCTTCATCTACCACTCCATATCAAGGAAGTGAATACAGCATCTTTCAAATTGTTCCATACACTTTTTATCACTCCCTTTCACTTTCCTTTTCTGATTGCTTTTACTTTTTCCCATCTGCATTTTCTAGATACTGCTCTCCCTCAGTGTTTTCTGCTTTGCCATCTACCACTTATAATCTTCATCATCTTAAAGTTGTCATCTAATTGTGGTTTCAACCTTTGTCACTAAGCTGATAAATTCCAAAATGAGTATTCACCAAATGATAAGTCTCACCCTTCCTTCTGATTTAATAATTTCAGAGGGGGCATCTCCATCTGGACAATCTCCCCCTGACACTTCAAAAACGAGTACACTCAAATAAACCACTCTCTCTCTTCCTGAGAAATACACTTTGTATCTCAAATATCCTAGCTCTTCTGCCAGAGGAACCTCAAATTTATAGTGAGCCTTTCATATACCTTTTATTTCACCTTGAGCTTTCATTTTTCCTCCATGTTTTCAGTCTCCTCTGTCTGCAAGTTTTTCCAGATGTGCCTCTGAAACGTCCCCAGAACTGAATCTTTACTCGATCCTAATTACAATCAAACTGGCCCAGTATTCCAAGGCTTCCTGGGTGTTTTCAAAAGCCAATCAGATAATAACTCAAAACAGGGTGCAAACTAATACATTCTTTAAAACTCTACACGTACACTCTTCTATATTTACAATGGATAACCAACAAGAACCTACTGTATAGCATATGGAACTCTGTTCAATGTTACGCAGTAGCTTGGATGGGAGAATGGACGCAGGTATATGTATGGCTGAGTCCCTTCACTGTCCACCTGAAACTATCACAGCATTTTTAATAAGCTATACTCCAATACAAAGTAAAAAGTTTAAAAATAAATAAAGTGTAAAAAACAACCCCAAAACTCTACTGCTGATCACAGAAGTGAGAAAATAAAAGAACATAAGAAAGAAGAGCTTAGTCAGAATGATGCTTTACTAATGTGAAAACGGAAGAAAGGAAAAAGAGATGAGGGTGCGTAGGTAAAGACTTGGTGAGCATACAGACATGCAAAGGGAATCACTGACATTCAGACTCAAACTTGACCCAGTGCTGCCATGGGGGGAAATGTGAGTTTCTTATGTCACTCAGTTTCGGGTTTTAATCTGTTGCTGGCAATTCCCACACTTAGGTAACAAATGTAATACAGAAAACACCATCATACGTGATTCCCAAATGCTAGTCCTCCGAAATGTCAGGCTTCCCTCCCCATCTTTAATGTTCTGTGCTCGAATTCTTCAGATCCTGCTGACTTAAAAAAATGCTTTTATCAGATATTACTTTTGCTTAGGTATATACAATGATTCCCTATTATAATTTTGATTTTCCTGGTGGCTCAGAGGTTAAAGCGTCTGCCTACAATGTGGGAGACCTGGGTTCAATCCCTGGGTCGGGAAGATCCTCTGGAGAAGGAAATGGCAACCCACTCCAGTACTCTTGCCTGGAAAATCCCATGGACGGAGGAGTGTGGTAGACTACAGTCCATGGGGTCACAAAGAATCAGATACGACTGAGCGACTTCACTTCACATTATAATTTTAGACATGATAAATTTCTCTGCTGACTTTCCAGGCCTTCTATTACCTGACTTCAAACTTTTTTCTAATATTTTCTTCTGGTTCTCTTGACAAACTAGTTTTGCACCAGAGTCAAGTTGCCTTATTACCCTCTAACTACATCGAGCTCCTTGCAGTGCCAACAGTATGCATGTTTCTGTCTTTTTCCCCCATGGACTCCTCTATTTCAGATCAATATCTACAAACATTCTTCAAGGTATAGCAGGAGTTCTACTTACTCCATGAAACTATAAACACCTAGACTATTTCCCCACTGAAACTTCTCCATAGTACTTAGTAGTAGTAAAAGTTGAATAGATAACATGATTAGTTAAAAGTAGAAAAGCTACTTAGATAAGCTGCTCTACATGGAATCAAATAGCCCCTGTGACTGATTGTTTTCCTTAGTTTGGTGATATTTCTACTACATTAACTAAAACAACCAGTAAATGGAATGCCCTATAGTCACAGTGATATCTTGCTTTTGGTTTATCCTATTCTGACAACATTTGAAAGGTTCATTAAGCCAAAATTATTTTCCAGCATGCTCCGTAATGACATAACTCCTTATGCGCCATATCAGTAGCATATTCTTGCTGCATGTGCTCAGATAAAAATAGCAATGTCAGACACAACAACTGTCAGATTTGATGCCTGGGGCATCGTTTTTTGATAGAGACAGCTGTGGATGCTAAATTGAGGCTTCCTATGTGCTCTGTTCTCCCACCTCTTTTAAGAAAGCTGTCTATCGATAGGCTTTATATTTTTGTGTTTTGCATCTGTATTTGGATGCTGAGAAAACAAATAATGTACTAAATCCATGGTGTGGAGAGAGGGGAAGGAAAAACACCTGTCAAATGTAGAACTTTCAGTTACATTAGAAGAGAAGGTTTTCTTCTCTTATTGACAAGGAAGGCCTTTTGGACCTGCTCAGACCATTGTTATGTTCCATTTAAAAGCTGTTTCTGCAAATAAAAGGGTCTTGTGAATTCCACTTCAGAGGCCTCATGATTGAAGACCTCATACCCCTTTGCATTCCTCTCTCATCAGTGTACATAAGGGGTCAACACACTTTTTCTATAAAGGGCTATGTAAACACTTTGGGCTTTGTGAACCATATCGTCTCTGTCACAATGGCAAACTCTGTCAAGGTGTTGAAAGCAGGTTTAGACAACATGGGAATGACTGGGAATGACTTCGTTCAAAAAAAAAAAAAAAAAACATGATCAGTAACAAAGAATTTTGAATTGTATATAATTTTTACATGTCACAAAGTATTATTCTTCTTTTGATATGTTCCAAACATTTCAAAGGGCTTCCCAGGTAGCTCAGATGGTTAAGAATCTGCTTGAAGTACAGGAAACCCAGGTTCAAATCCCTGGGTCAGGAAGATACCCTGAGAAGGGAACAGCAATCCACTCCAGTATTCTTGCCTGGAGAATTCCATGGACAGAGGACCCTGTTGGGCTACAGTCCATGGAGAATTGAAAGAAGGCAGTGAGTGGGTTTGGTACACAGGCCCCAGTCTGAGAACACTGGGTCTGCACAAGTACTCCTCTATCTCACTTTCAAAAACAGATGTCCCGTTGGAGGCAGACTATCATCTCCAAATACTGAGATACCTGAGCCTAAGACTTATCCATTTTCTTTATCAGCAAACTGAGAGCTCTAAAAGAGAGGCACCAGGTCCATATTTTTCAAAGGCCAGAAAAAGTCATCAGATTCCAAAATAAAAGTACCCAACTATTCTTTTTAAGTTAAATTCAATCATAATCTAGCTTATCTGGTGGCTCAAACAGTAAAGCGCCTGTGTGCAATGTGGGAGACCCAGGTTTGATCACTGGGTTGGGAAGATTCCCTGGAGAAGGAAATAGCAACCCACTCCAGTACTCTTGTCTGGAAAATTCCATGAACAGAGAAGCCTGGTAGGCTACAGTCCATGGGGTTGCAAAGAGTCGGACATGACTGAGCAACTTCACATTTACACATATCCTTTTTAACTCAAATTCATTCATAATCTTAGCTTATCTACATGCTGCTGCTGCTGCTGCTAAGTCGCTTCAGTTGTGTCCGACTCTATGCGACCCCAGAGATGGCAGCCCATCAGGCTCCCCCGTCCCTGGGATTCTCCAGGCAAGAACACTGGAGTGGGTTGCCATTTCTTTCTCCAATGCATGAAAATGAAAAGTGAAAGTGAAGTTGCTCAGTCGTGTCCAACTCCTAGTGACCCCATGGACTGCAGCCACCAGGCTCCCCCATCCATGGGATTATATCATAGGTTAAAAAGACTGGGTAATCAAAGGAATCACCTGTAGTTTCTGTACTTTAAAGAATCTTTTTTGTTCTACCATAAACAAAAGTGGAAAATTTAGTACAGTTCTGAAATTTCAGTGTGATTCAATGCTAAGCCTCCATTGCATCAGCCAGACTTACATGTGATACAATCCGCCACCATACTGAGTTCTATTCTGAAGACTGCCATTGCTACTTAGTCAAGGAATTGAGTCTTTAACACAGGTCAGATCAGATCAGTCGCTCAGTCATGTCCGACTCTTTGTGACCCCATGAATCGCAGCACGCCAGACCTCCCTGTCCATCACAAACTCCCGGAGTTCACTCAGACTCACGTCCATCGAGTCAGTGATGCCATCCAGCCATCTCATCCTCTGTTGTCCCCTTCTCCTCCTGCCCCCAATCCCTCCCAGCATCAGAGTCTTTTCCAATGAGTCAACACTTCGCATGAAGTGGCCAAAGTACTGGAGTTTCAGCTTTAGCATCAGTCCTTCCAAAGAAATCCCAGGGCTGATCTCCTTCAGAATGGACTGGTTGGATCTCCTTGCAGTCAATAACATTATGTTCTAAGATGGTTTATCAGCTGCTCAGCAGTGCTCACTACACAGGACAGGATTTGACCCCTCATCAAATTCCTGAAGGGGATGATCATTAGGAAGCTGTGTTATGGCACAAGTGCTGAGGTATGAGTGAGCAGGTCTATACAATTGTCTTCAGGTATCAGGCAGCCATGAGAGGGCTGTCATGTTTCTCTTACTTTCTTTCCATCCTCTGCTTGTTGTGGAGGTATTCTTTTTTTTCTTTTCATCTGTTTATTTTATTTCATGGTGTGTCAGTAAAGAGTGATATAATCAAGTTATCTCTTTTAAGTGGTTTAAATCATAGCCTGAGTCCCAGAAGTACATAATTGTATGAGCAGGTTAACCTGGGCAGGTTAACACAGCAGTGGCTGGGCAGTGTTTACCAGATCCCCACAGCTTCTGGGTACTTTAACAAACACTGCCATGCAGTGGAACAGTATCATTATTTTCAAACTGGGGTTTATGTACTACAGATGAGAAGTCTTAAGTTTCTCAAGGAATAGGTGAAGCTACCGAATAATATACCTATCTTTCTAGAGCTTAGATTATATTCAAAGTCTAGTGAAAATTACCATCTGTATGTTTAGATAAGTATAGATAATGAAAAAAATGTATAAATAAATTATAGGGCAGAATTCAAATTCACAGAGATTTTTGACAATTAAGTGAACACTCCCCTCCCCAAATAAAAGTGTCTTCAGTTCAGTTCAGTTCAGTCGCTCAGTCATGTCCGACTCTTTGCGACCCCATGAATCGCAGCACGCCAGGCCTCCCTGTCCATCACCAACTCCCGGAGTTCACCGAGACTCACATCCATCGAGTCAGTGATGCCATCCAGCCATCTCATCCTCTGTCGTCCCCTTCTCCTCCTGCCCCCAATCCCTCCCAGCATCAAGGTCTTTTCCAATGAGTCAACTCTTCCCATGAGGTGGCCAAAGTACTGGAGTTTCAGCTAAAAGTGTCTTACAAATGGTCAATTCATCTACCTTATTAGACCAAGGAAATAACATGATTCTGCAGTGCCACTAGTTATTTTGGTAAACAAGTTTAGAAAGCATTGTTACAAGCTCCAGACATTTTCCTGATGGACAGAGCATTGAAATGTTTCTATGACTAATCAACACTTAGAGAAAGAAGGAAAAGTAAAATTCATCTTCTGGTTCTCTTTTCATTCAAATATTCCAAATGTTAGTAGATTTAAACAGACTCATCTACTGAAAGTGCACACTATTTTTTATCTCAGGTATTATCATTTAATATGGTCTGCTGCTGCTGCTAAGTCACCTCAGTCTTGTCCGACTCTGTGTGACCACATAGGGGGCAGCCCACCAGGCTCCCCCATTCCTGGGATTCTCCAGGCAAGAACACTGGAGTGGGTTGCCATTTCCTTCTCCAATGCATGAAAGTGAAAAGTGAAAGTGAAGTCGCTCAGTCGTGTCCAACTCTAAGCGACCCCATGGACTGCAGCCACCAGGCTCCTCCGTCCATGGGATTTTCCAGACAAGAGTACTGGAGTGGGGTGCCATCGCCTTCTCCTATATAGTCACTAGCAGTCTGTTAATGAAAGGTCTAGGAGTCTGTAAAGTTGAAATCTCCTTCCAAGTCTAAATTGTTACATGACATCAGTTACTTCTCTTCACTGTTCTCTGAGCTTTGGGAAAGGGGCCTCTACCTTCTTTCACTATATCACAGGTTTTAATAGAATTTTTGAAATAATATAAAAGCAAATTTAAAAGCAGAGACAATGAACAAATATTTAGGCTAGAAGAAAAAGTATTTTTCCTAGATTGTTTTTCAGTTGCTAAGTCATGTCCAACTCTTTGCAACCCCATGGACTACAGCACACCAGACCTCCCTCTCCTTCACTATCTCCTAGAGTTTGCTCAAACTCACTTTCATTGAGTTGGTGATGCCATTCAACCATCTCAACCTGTCGCCTTTTCCTCCTGCCCTCAGTTTTTCCCAGCATTAAGGTTTTTTCCAATGAGTTGGCTCTTCGCATCATGTGGCCACGGTATTGGGGATTCAGCTTCAGCCTTAGTCCTTACAGTGAATATTCAGGACTGATTTCCCTTAGGATTGACTGCTTTGATTTCTGTGCTGTTCAAGGGACTCTCAAAAGTCTTCTCCAGCACCATAGTTCAAAAGCATGAATTCTTGAATGAGATACATAAAATCAAATAAAAGTGAGGCTATAAGAGAAATGAATGTTATGTTCTCTGAACCAGCTCCTCCTAAAATGCCACTTCTTAAGGAATTGAGTGAATCACTCTTTTAACAGATTATATGAATAAATTTGAAATGCTTCACTTTGTTAGGATGAAAGTGTTTTCAATTATTGAAATTATTTGAAAAGGCAAAAATTGTACTGGCTTCTACCCTATTAAAATCTGTGTCTTTCTACTATTTTTTTCTTTTTGTTGTTGTTTCGTTTTGTTTAACAACAGTGCAGAATGACAGATGTGTGGGGGAAAAAAGAAAGAGAACTACGAAAATATGATAACAGTCACAACTGGCTCCCTAGATTTATTTCCAGTTGATTTTACATCTGGCCCAACTGTGTTGTTTGTTGATATTCTGTTGGCAACAGACATGAGCCGTATGTCTCTTTTGCTTTTATTAACATTTCCATAGCTCAACAAGAGAATTTGGTGGAAACTGAACTGACTGATCTTTGCATTACATCTCAAAGCTGGAATCTTTCCATCCCATATTCAAAAGGTCATCCAATCTGGTCAGTTTGGGGTATTTGTAAATATCTCTAGATTTCCTCCTCTCTAGTTACCAGGATCATCATGAAATTCTCCCTGATTACAGTAAAAGCCTTCTACTTTCTTTCTTGAGTGGGCATTTCAATCCACACATTTTCCTGGTACTATATTTAAGATTTTCAAATTAAAACCTGACCCTGTACCTAGAACTTCTTCAGTATGTCAGTTACCTGTAAAATAAACCCCTACTGTATTAGTGAGGCGTGGAATACTTGCAGTATTGGCTATCAATCTACTTCATATTTCCAAGCTCCCATCTCTTGCCATTTACTTACAAATCTCAGCAATTTTGAACTTATCATTTTTCAAACATTCCAAACCTTGTCATAACTGTGGCTCTTTACACGCACCTTTTACTCTGCCTGCCTGTCACTCATTCTTCTGAACCCAGCTCAATGTCAACTCCTCTATGAAGTCTTTATTGACACTCCTGGCTGTAACAACAAAATAAACCCCTCTGATGATACAGTGAATTCATATTCCCCTAGGAATGGCTCATAACTCGGAATGATTTTTATAATGACATACTTAGCAAGAGGGAAAAATAGATGGCATAAATACCACTCTGGAAACAAACACAAATATAACTTCTCCAAATGGTATTTTAATATCCCAATGGCTTATTTGTTTCAATCACTTAATTTAGATTGGAAGGATAATTTCTGATAATCCTTTTCTTCCCTCTTATATGTAGGCCTTTAATCTATGAATATGAAATTTCTCTTGGTATATTAATTAAGTTTTTCTACATGACTCAAGTATTCAGAGTACTGTGCAACTACAGATTTAAGAAAAAGAAAACTGAGCTTTTGCGATTTATCTAATGCTACACAGGAACTCTGGCAGGCTACAGTCCAAAGGGTCACAAAGAGTTGGACATGACTAAGCATACACGCATGCACCCAGGAACTCCATTATCAGGGAGAAGGACAAAAAGCATCTCAGATCCTCCAAAGCCCCATAATGGGAAAAAAGCATTCATAAAACTGGTGTCCAACCTAACTCCTACAAATGTTATTTTCCGAGGTTGGTAGATATTGCAGCCACTCTTCCAAACATTTTCTAAAAATAGAGGACAGAATAAGTAATGTTAGGGCTGGAGGCAGGGAAACAAGCATGCTGGTAATGGCAGTGAGGTTTTCTGCACCCCGGCTCCAGTCTTCTGAGATGCAAGTCCTGAGTGCATCGTTTTTGTGTGTCTCCTACAAATGTAGCAGTCATCTCAGTATGCTATTCCATTAATCCCCTCAGATAATTATTTAATGGAATTTTGCCATGTTGGCTTAATTACCTCCTTTTCTGCCTCCTGGGGATTTTGTAAATATGGGATGTTTTTGGAATGAAAAATGAATTGTTGTTTCCAAATAGCATGCCAAAAAATTATGATCCAGAATTTTCACAAAGGTTTGAAAATAACATATGCTATCTAAATTTCTATTTGTAGATTTGTTTTGACTCCTGTCACATGTCTAGAGGAGATGCAGCACTCTTTTCTAGGTCAAATCCCACATATATCACTAAAATGTTTGGTTTTCTGGGTTATTTTGATGTCAGTCCAAGAGATGTCATAGCTTTCTAAAGGTAAGAAGAGCAAAGCCTTTCCTTTTCTCTATAATGCCAACTTGGTATTTCTGAACAAGTCACATCTTTCTGTCTTGCTGAGAAAGACAGTTATTTTTGCTTCTTATCAATATTTATCTTTCTAGCAGTTCTATGATCTCCATCTCTACTTGGGAACCATGCCTGGCATCCTGAACTGTCAGTTAAAAATATAATTCCTTTCTATTTTAGTTTTTTGTATATTGGCTGTTGACTGCAGCCACAAAATAAAAAGACACTTGCTCCTTGGAAGGAAAGCTATGACAAACCTAGTGAGCATATCAAAAAGCAGAGACATCACTGTGCTGACAAAGGTCCATATAGTCAAAGTTATGGTTTTTCCCATAGTCATGTTCAGATATAAGAGTTGAATCAAAGAGGAGGCTTAATGAAGAAGAACAGATGCTTTCAAATTGTAGTGCTGGAGAAGGCTCTTGAGAATCCCTTGGACAGCAAGGAGATCAAACCAGTCAATCCTAAAGAAATCAACACTGAATATTCACTGAAAGGAATGATGCTGAAACTCTAATACTGTGGCCATGTAATGCAAAGAGCCAACTCATTGGAAAAGACCCTGATGCTGGGAAAGATTGAAGGCAAGAGGAAAAGGGGGCAACAGAGGATGAGATTGTTGGAAGGTATCATCGACTCAATGGACATGAGTTTGAGCAAACTCCAGGAGATGGTCAAGGACAGGGAAGCCTGGCTTGCTGCAGTTCATGGGGTCTCAAAGAGTCGGACACGATTTAGTGATTGAACAACAATTATATTGGCTTATTGCTCCAACTACATTTAAAACACTTTGAATAAAGGGCCCTTGAAGTATCCATCCTCAATTCCCAAAATAGGTCTAGCACAGTGTCATCAAGAGTAAATGCTCAAAGTATGTCTGCTGTTAAAAAATAAAAGAATAGATGGAAAGAAAAAAAAAAACAAAAAACACACAATGGGAACAGAATGGTGCCCAAACTTTTGTTTTTAAACAAAACTGGGAATAATGGGAAACGTTCATATTTTATCTTATCTTCTTATTTTATCTTCTTAATACTGGCCAGCCTCAAGTCATCACAGGCAAACCTGATAAATACATAGAGTTGGTTTTCACATGGGTGAAGCAGATCTGCCCACCTGTCAAAACTTCTATAACAGAGCTGAGATCAGGTTTGCCAGCCCATCTTTGAGTTCCCACATTCCTGGAAATCAGCCAGGGCTTGCCCATCACTAGGGAAGCCACCACTCCTTGTACTCAGATGGTGTGTATCACCTGTCAGTTTCAATGCACTAAATGACATTCCAGTGACCAGGAAGCGTTAACGATCCTCCAGAAAGAGAACAGCTCACTCCCATCTGATTGTTAGGGTCAGCCCCCTCATGTTTTATTTGAAAGTTTTGGTCCTTTCTCCCTTTTCTCTCTGAAATGAAAATACTGGACCAATTAAGTTCAATTTAAACACTTTTACACTTGTCTTGAAACAATGTTTAATCAATTCTCAAACATGTTTTTTTTTCCCTTTATTCTCTCCACTGATTCTCTTATTTCAGGATAACTCCAGTTGGGAACATCTATAACAACAAAATCCAAATGCAGTAAGATACTGATAACTTTAAAGGCTTAACTATAAAGTTTTCTTAAATGTTGAAATGTCTTTCACATTTGAAAATAATAAACATATATCATTTATATTAAGAATAATAATAAGGCAACAGAGAACTTTAAAATTGTCCCTCTCACTAAACTGAGTTCAAATAGGAAAGAAAAAAAAAGTTATTGAGTGAGTGGTGAAGTGTGGAATATCAAAAAGATGCAGATCAGAGTTCATAGTATTTTCAGAAAATTCCCTATAAAAATACACACAAGCATTAAAAGACAGGAGTCTCTGCATTGGTCAGATCAAGCATTTGGGGAAGCCAAATGGAACAGGGAAAACATTGAGATAATTAAATGTGATTAAAGATCTACAACATTATTAACCCAATGATTCTTAGTAGGTAACTCATTCATTCATTCACCAGTCCATCTATCTTTCTCTCCTTTTATACTTTCTCTCCTTTTATATCATCCACTCATCTGTCTATACATCTATATCCATGATTTAAGTTCAGTGGCTAGTACAAGGTCCTCAAATAATTTCTTATTGATTATATGAATAAAGTAATGAAATAATAATTTAATTTAGTATAATTATATAAAATATAATTTTAATTTTATTACAATAATATTTTAACCTAGTTGGTTGCTTTTTAAATTGAGATAAAATTTATATAACATGAAATTCATCATTTTAACTTCTAAGTACACAAAACTATGGCTTTTAGTACATTTAAAATGTTGTGCAGCCATCACCACTACCTAATCCCAGAACATTTTCATCATCCTAAAAATCATCGTGTACTCATTAAACACTAACTCTCCATTCCCCTTTTTCCTCTAGTCCCCGGAAACCACTAATCTACATTATGCTAAGTAAAACAAGCCAGACACAAAAGGCCATTACTTAGCATAATGTTTGCAAGCTCCACCCATGTTGCACCAGGAATCCATATTTCATCCCTTTTTAAGGCTGAACTCAATCACACTGTATGGATATCCCATGATTTGATTATCCAATTTTCAGTTGATGGACATTTGAACTGTTTCCACTTTTTACTATTACGAATAATGTTACTGTGAACATTCATGTACGAGCTTTTGCTTGAACACTTACTTTCAGTTCTTTGGGATATTTACTTAGGAGTGGGACTGCAGGTTCACCTGATGACTTTATGCTCAACTTTGTGAGGAGTCATCAAACTGTTTTTTTAGAGCAAATGCATTAGCAATGTATGCTGCTGCTGCTGCTAAGTTGCTTCAGTCGTGTCCGACTCTGTGCGACCCCATATACGGCAGCCCACCAGGCTCCCCCATCCCTGGGATTCTCCAGGCAAGAACACTGGAGTGGGTTGCCATTTCCTTCTCCAATGCATGAAAGGGAAAAGTGAAAGTGAAGTTGCTCAGTCCTGTCTGACCCTCAGCAATGTATGAGGAGTGCAATTTTTCCCTGCCATCACTCACATTTTTCACTCCATTTTTGTTTTAAGTTATAGCCATCCTAAAGGGGTGTGAATTGATATTTCATAATTTTGATTTGTATTTCCCTAATAAGCAATAATATTAAGCATCTTTTCATTATTTCTTGGCAATTTGCACATGTTCTTTGGAGAAATGCAGATTTTAAGTCTTTTGCTCATTTTAAAAATTGAGTTGTTGAGTTTTAGATCTTTATATGTTCTAGATATTAAACACTTATCAGATATATGGCCTGCAAATATTTCCCCCCATTCTTCAGGTTATCTTTTCACTTTCTTGATAGTGTTCTTTGATGTACAATAGTCTTAATTTTGATGAAATCAAATTTATTTATTTTTGTTGTTGCTTACAATTTTGATGTCATGTTAAGAACACACTGCCAAATCCAAGGTCATCGAGATTTACCCCTATGTATACTTCTAAGAGTTTTTTAGTTTTAGCTCTTAGTTTAGGCGTTTGATCCATTTTTAATTTTTGTCCACAGTGAAGTTTGGGTCGAAGCTAATTCCTTTGCATGCGGTTGTCCAAGTGCCATTCATTAAAAGGACAATCCTTTCTACACTAAACAATTCTCATATCCTTGATGAAAACCAATTGACCAGAGATGTATAGGTTTATTTGTGGACTCTCAATTGTATTCTATTGATTGATACACCTATCCTATACCACTACCAGCTGTTTTGATTACCGTAGTTTGGCAGTAAGTTTTGAAACTGGAAAGTCTAACGCCTCCAACTTTGTTTTTTGTTTTGAAGATTATTTTGACTACTCTGATTCTTCTGAAGTTCCACATGACTTTTAAGATCGGCTTTTCCATGTGTGAAAGAGAAGTCTTTTATAATTTTGACAGGGATTAGAATTTAGAATTTTGACAGGGATTACATTAAATCTGTATATCAATTTAGGGAGTTTGTCATTTTAATAGTATTAATTTTTCCAATCCAGGATCAATGGATATCTTTCTATTTATTTAGTTCTTTAATTTCTTTCAGCAATGATTGGTACTCCTCAGTGCACAAGCTTTATACTCTTTTGCTTAAATTTATTATTCAATTAATATTTATCAAACTTACCAGATGCAGTCAGTACAGTGATGAAGATACAATTAAAAGCCAAATCCTAACTCCCTTTTATTTATTTGTCTGCAAAGCATTGACTCACTGGAAAAGACTCTGATGCTGGGAGGGATTGGGGGCAGGAGGAAAAGGGGAGGACAGAGGATGAGATGGCTGGATGGCATCACCGACTTGATGGACGTGAGTCTGAGTGAACTCTGGGAGATGGTGATGGACAAGGAGGCCTGGCGTGCTGCGATTCATGGGGTTGCAAAGAGTCAGACACAACTGAGTGACTGAACTAAGTGAACTGAAGTGAATAGATCCATTTGGACTGGGACAGAGGCTTTTATTTAGAACTGACATATACTCTGAAATCTTTACATTTTATTGCTTGTACATCTACCAGTAACCATTAATGCTGCTTCAAAATTAAGCCTGACTATATTTTCTATTCTTGCTTCTCCTCTATGTATGATCCTAGGCTTGAAGAAAGAAATATTCCAATGGTATCAAGTATTATTAATTTAATGGAATAATATCAGTAAGTGATTTGAGCATGCTTAAATAATCACTTTTCATTCACTTGCATGCTAAATGATTATTTTATCCAATGACATTTTTGACCTTCTAAGTGTTGGACATTATTATAGGCACCAGTGATGGAAAAGTGAAAAATACATTGTTCCTGTCCTCAAAGAACTGAATAAATTTGGGAAACAAGTATAAACAATACAATATAGGATTATAAGAGGTAAGCTCTAGTACAATGATTCTTGTGAAGTGTTAGGTTGGAATAAAGTAATAGAATAAAAGAAGGATTTTCAAGTTTTAATGACTGAAAAAGGCATTTGCCTGTGAGAAGGCATTTTAAGCAGCTAGGACAGAATATACAAAGCAGTGAAGTGTAAAGCAGGAAGTTATATTTTGAGAATTCTGTGTGATTGTATACAGAGGAGGAGTTGAGTGTGAGACGCCAGGGAAAAAGTGCCAAGAGATGAGTTTTAAAAGACACCCGGGTATTACACCATGGACAGCAGTCTACCAATCAGTGGTTTCCATACAGATTTTAGTCACATACTTCTTTGTATCCAAAACATGAGCAGAGCAAATTATACACAAATAAAATGAATAAAAGAGAGAAGACTGCAAGGCCTCCCCAGTTACCTCACAACTTTTAATTAGTCAACATTCATAAAAGAGTTTTGAAAACCACAGTTGTCCACATGAGAAACTTTACAATATTCTACAAATATTTGGAATCAAAAAAAAAAAACTTAATTCTTGCTGATTATACAGAAAGTCAGCTTATTAGCCTAGGAATGGTTTCAGGTTTGTAAAATGGACTAGGAAATACACACACTGATTTTACACATGCTCCTCTTTGATACTCCTCCATATAAATGCCAGTCATTTCCTTGAAAATCAGGTAACCAGTCTTTGGTTGAAATTCTTGCAACTGCATCTAAATAAGATCCAAACTCCTTTCTGTAGTCTGAACTCCTTGCTTGTCTCTCCATCTTCATTCTTCTACCATTGTCCCTCATCAGTTCAGTTCAGTTCAGTCGCTCAGTCGTGTCCGACTCTTTGCGACCCCATGAATCGCAGCACTCCAGGCCTCCCTCTCCATCACCAACTCCCGGAGTTTACTCAGACCCGCGTCCATCGAGTCAGTGATGCCATCCAGCCATCTCATCCTCTGTTGCCCCCTTCTCCTCCTGCCCCCAATCCCTCCCAGCATCAGAGTCTTTTCCACTGAGTCAACTCTTTGCATGAGGTGGCCAAAGTACTGGAGTTTTAGCTTTAGCATCATTCCTTCCAAAGAAATCCCAGGGCTAATGTCCTTCAGAATGGACTGGTTGGATCTCCTTGCAGTCCAAGGTACTCTCAAGAGTCTTCTACAACACCACAATTCAAAAGCATCGATTCTTTGGCACTCAGCTTTCTTCACAGTCCAACTCTCACATCCATACATGGCCACTGGAAAAACCATAGCCTTGAGAAGACAGACCTTTGTTGGCAAAGTAATGTCTCTGCTTTTCAATATGCTATCTAGGTTGGTCATAACTTTTCTTCCAAGGAGTAAGCATCTTTTAATTTCCTGGCTGCAGTCACCATCTGCAGGCAATGTGGGAGAATGGGGTTCAATCTCTGGGTTGGGATGGTCTCCTGAAAAAGGGAATGGCTACCCGCTCCAGTATTCTTACCTGGAGAATTCTGTGGAGAGAGGAGCCTGGTGGGCTGCAGTCCATGGGATTGCAAAGAGTCGAACACGGCTGAGAGACCAACACTTTCATTTCAGGTTGAGTATGAGGGACAAAATCACTGCAGATGGTGACCTCTTACATGGAGGGGGAATGTGTCCTCTAGTAGCTGAAGTGACAGTATTTTGGTAGGTTGTTTCCAATAGAAACTGGAAAGGAAGCTCCTTTTCAGTGAAATCAAAGTGCTGTTGTTTATCATCTGGGTATCACAATGAAATATGAAGGTGTTTGGGAAGTTAGCCTTTTCTGAGAGTCCTGAAATACCAGAAGAGCTGATAGGCATCAACTCTTAAAGATTTGTTTGCTCTAACCAGATAGGAGTCTTTGACTTGTGGATAAACTCAATGGAAAAGGATCAGTGGAACTCAGTGGAAAACCATTAGCTATTGGGAGAAGAAGGTACAGGATATTTAGTGAAGAAATACCAATTTAATATACCAACCATTGAATTTGCATATTATTAATTATGCTTCCTATTATAACTTGTCACCAAAAACTGCTGGCAAAATATGGTGATGTTTGGGGTGGGGTGATTATGAAAAACTACCTTATTTAGCTTAATAACTATCTCGAGTATAATTCAAACAGGGTGAGGTGTTCGCAAAGAATAGTTATACATTTGTGACTTCAAGAATTTTCAAAGATGTTATATTCAAATAGGGTTCTCTGGTGTTCTAGGTAAGATTATTTTGTAGATGCTATTGTTTCTAAAGGTATGAACCGTGATTCACATGGTTCAGCATTTTCTGTAATGCCTTACAGTTGGATATGTCACAGTTGATGGTCAATAAGTGCTAGTAATTAATGGATTAGTTCTTCATTCTCTTTAAGACTCCAATTTCCTTCTCATTTTGATTCAGATACTGTATTCCTGGCATCTCCTTGGGACATTATTTCATTTGACTTTACATGGGAATAGAGGAATTCTTGGGAAGAGGAAAAACTCTACACTTTTTGTCTTGCTGTGTTGACTCTGTGGGAGCTGGAGGGGTTATTAAAAACATGGAATGTGCAATAATTAAATATTTGAATGAAGATAGTCACAAGATCATAAGATACTGTTTCCTGGTTTTAAAGATAAAGTGAGGTCAACTAGTAGGACTTCCCTAGTGGCTCAGCTCTAAAGAATCTGCCTGCAGTGCAGGAGAGGTGGGTTCAATGCCTGGGTCAGGAAGATCCCCTGGAGAAGGAGATGGAAACCTGCTCCAGTATTCTTGCCTGGGAAATTCCCTGGATAGGGGAGCTTGGAGGGCTACAGACCACGGGATGGCAAAAGAGCTGCACGTGAGTTAGCGACTAAAACAACAACAGAGAGAGGAGAGGATTTGTAGCAGGCAGCATTAGTGTTTCAAATACTTCAGTATTTTAATTTAGCACTGATTATTATTTTTTCTTTTTTTGCTGTGGGAATCGTGTTTTCAATTCGGGAACAATTACAGACTCTCAAGATGATAGTAAAAATTCAGATTGTAGTGTAATAAGTATATATATCATTTAAAGTACTTAAGCTTGGTCAGCACTCTTGTGCTCTATCTGTGAAATGGGAGAGATCACTATACTGTCTGAGCCATGAAGGAACCTGCCCACTCAACCTCTCCTAGCCACAATGTCTTTCTTTTCTTCAAACACAATGCATGAGTTAGCCTTTTTTCTCTGCTCTCCTTTGGCCTGAAATGCTTTGCTTCTAGCTCTTCATATAGCAGGACCCTTTATCATCAGGATTTATTCAAAATTTCTCCCATTCCTAGAGGCCTCCTCTGTCTACATCAACTAAGAGAGATTTCTCTTGTCACTCTAGGATGCCTCACCCTCCTATATTTTTCTTTTTTTCTTGCATTTAGTGCAATTTCAATCATCACGTATTTATTGTTTCTATCTCATCCCCAATTTTCTCTAGAAAATAAACACCATTAGAGGGCTTGTCTGCCTTGTCCATGCCCAGGTTCTCAGAAGAATGCAAAGAGCATAGCAATCTCTCACTGCATATTTGTTAATAAATGAAGTGACAATGGGTTAAACAAAAGATAGCTCCATCAATAAAAAGTAGAGGAAATATCAGTGGGTGTAGGTCAAATAGCCCAGAACAATTCTAATACATCCTATAACATTCTAGTTGGTCACCCACCACCTGAAAAGATAGCTTCTGTGGATCTGGTATATGACTCATCACTTCCACCCTTTCTTTCATTTTTACCTTTCCTAATTCATTTTTCCAGTCACCTATGCCCCTGCCCCTTGATTTTGAACAAAGAGTTTTTATTCAAAAGCAATCCCAAAGGAGTACAAAACAGGAGGTAAGAACAAGGAAGCTTTGGTGAATCTATTATAGCCAGCAAGCCATCACCAGAACCATATGAGTTATCCCAATTTGAATGACAGGTGTGAAAAAGCATCTTACAGCACTAATGAAATGCTTACTTAGAGTCACATGCATTATTGGCAACAATATGTAAGATATTATATAGATTCTGGGCTAACCTCACACTTAAGATTCAGATTTTACCAAAAGAATATGATTTAAAAATCACTTTTCACATTCAACAGACCATTTAGAAAATTCTCTTAAGGAACTTTTGATGACTTAAAGAAAACGGATGAACTAAAAAGCACTCTGACTTCAGGGTAGAAGAAAATTAAATTGGTTTCCACTAGGTTGACCACAATCAAGAAATTCAAACTTAACTGCAAAAGTGAGAGAAACACTTGAAGACTAGTAATACGGTTTCAGGGAGAAGAAGACGAATTTAGCCAAAGTTTCTGAACTCTCTAGTGAGAAGGGAGGTCATAGATACGAAGACCAAGAAGTAGTCTGCAATAACCCACACAGGCAATGATTAAACCTGGGATGAGAACAAGAATTATTGATTGTCTAAAGGGGGACTGGGTGGGGGCAGTTAATTTCCCTTGCTTCTTCCTTACTTCACACAAATAAATCATTGCTTTCAACCTATACATCTGAAGGAAACACATCATGAAAAAAGAACCATTGGTGGTTTAAAAAACTGAGGTATAAAAAGTTAAATGCTGCTAGAACTGGATCCGTAAAGATAGCTGTATAAACTTAAATTATTAATTGCTAGGGCCAACACTGATTCCCATAGTGCCAGATCCTGCTGAGATTTTGAAAACCAATATGTTTTTGTCTTGAAGGGTGTTTGAAAGAAACTGGTTAACCTAAAAGGCCTTGAGATGTTGGGGGAATTACAGAAGAGAGACTCTGTAAATCAATACAATTTCTTCAGCAAATACTGTATCAAAAAGAAGGACATTGAATTCAACATTGTCAGCAATGGAGATAAAATCATTTATATCCAAGGAAGTGTAAACAGCCTCAGATTAAATAGTTGGCAGCACAGGAGGAAATTGAAAGAGGCTCTCATCATACTGCACCCACACAATCTTTGATTCAGTAGGAGGCCCATTTACAAAGACAGACCATCGGTTTGAAGAATGACCACCCTCTCTAAACTCTGCTTTTAAGACTTAGTAGAAAGCACTCTGCTTTCCTTTCAGAAAAATGAAGATGCTTCACATCTTCAAACAGTGATACCAGCCAGTAAAAGGATTAAAGTGATGTCTCCCATTTCACAGATAGAGCACAAGAGTGCTGACCAAGCTTAAGTACTTTAAATGATATATATACTTATCACACTACAATCTGAATTTTTACTATCATCTTGAGAGTCTGTAATTGTTCCCGAATTGAAAACACGATTCCCACAGCAAAAAAAGAAAAAATAATAATCAGTGCTAAATTAAAATACTGAAGTATTTGAAACACTAATGCTGCCTGCTACAAATCCTCTCCTCTCTCTGTTGTTGTTTTAGTCGCTAACTCACGTGCAGCTCTTTTGCCATCCCATGGTCTGTAGCCCTCCAGGCTCCCCTATCCAGGGAATTTCCCAGGCAAGAATACTGGAGCAGGTTTCCATCTCCTTCTCCAGGGGATCTTCCTGACCCAGGCATTGAACCCACCTCTCCTGCACTGCAGGCAGATTCTTTAGAGCTGAGCCACTAGGGAAGTCCTACTAGTTGACCTCACTTTATCTTTAAAACCAGGAAACAGTATCTTATGATCTTGTGACTATCTTCATTCAAATATTTAATTATTGCACATTCCATGTTTTTAATAACCCCTCCCGCTCCCACAGAGTCAAACACAGCAAGACAAAAAGTGTAGAGTTTTTCCTCTTCCCAAGAATTCCTCTATTCCCATGTAAAGTCAAATGAAATAATGTCCCAAGGAGATGCCAGGAATACAGTATCTGAATCAAAATGAGAAGGAAATTGGAGTCTTAAAGAGAATGAAGAACTAATCCATTAATTACTAGCACTTATTGACCATCAACTGTGACATATCCAACTGTAAGGCATTACAGAAAATGCTGAACCATGTGAATCACGGTTCATACCTTTAGAAACAATAGCATCTACAAAATAATCTTACCTAGAACACCAGAGAACCCTATTTGAATATAACATCTTTGAAAATTCTTGAAGTCACAAATGTATAACTATTCTTTGCGAACACCTCACCCTGTTTGAATTATACTCGAGATAGTTATTAAGCTAAATAAGGTAGTTTTTCATAATCACCCCACCCCAAACATCACCATATTTTGCCAGCAGTTTTTGGTGACAAGTTATAATAGGAAGCATAATTAATAATATGCAAATTCAATGGTTGGTATATTAAATTGGTATTTCTTCACTAAATATCCTGTACCTTCTTCTCCCAATAGCTAATGGTTTTCCATTGAGTTCCACTGATCCTTTTCCATTGAGTTTATCCACAAGTCAAAGACTCCTATCTGGTTAGAGCAAACAAATCTTCAAGAGTTGATGCCTATCAGCTCTTCTGGTATTTCAGGACTCTCAGAAAAGGCTAACTTCCCAAACACCTTCATATTTCATTGTGATACCCAGATGATAAACAACAGCACTTTGATTTCACTGAAAAGGAGCTTCCTTTCCAGTTTCTATTGGAAACAACCTACCAAAATACTGTCACTTCAGCTACTAGAGGACACATTCCCCCTCCATGTAAGAGGTAATACAAGCTAGGGGAATGTGATCTATCTTCCATTCACACCAGAATTGGGACATGTTTATCGTCAAACCAGTCCTTAGTTCTTTTCCTTCCTCTGGCTCTCCTCATAATTTCCAGGCTCTTCCACTGACTTTTGGCTCTTAACTATTTAAAGTCAAAATTGATGAACCTTCTTTAGCTCCTCCAGAGAATATGGGTAAAATTAAGAAACATCCAAAATAATTTCTACCCAAGATTAGAAACTTGGCTATATTTCCAAGTTTCAAAGGAACAAAAGCAATCATCAATTCAGGGTTCACATTTAAAAAAAAAAAAAAAGATAAAATCAGACACTAAAACAAACCGGTTTGCTCAGTTTTAATCCCTATATAAATACAACATATTCCAGACATTTCAGGATCTTACTTTAGAGGTTTGCCTATTTATTTTTTTCCAATTTTAAACTCACTGGATCTTTGATACTAATAGTCACTGAGATCCAGCTGCTGCTGCTGCTGCTGCTAAGTCGCTTCAGTCGTGTCCGACTCTGTGCGACCCCATGGACAGCAGCCCACCAGGCTCCCCCATCCCTGGGATTCTCTAGGCAAGAACACTGGAGTGGGTTGCCATTTCCTTCTCCAATGCGTGAAAGCTGCTAAAATGTAAATGTAAATCCCACCCCCACCCCACCAAAGAGGATAATGTCAGTGATAAAGGAGCAGCTCCTGATATTCTGAAAATATTTTAGGCTATTAATCTTTTATAAGCCTGACGCTATGGTGGGCAAATATGGACATTACATTATAGACATGGAAATCAAGCCCATGAGTATTAAGCAAGTTGCCCCAGATCAAACATTAAATCATGAGAAGAGCGAAGCTTCAATGTAAGACTGATGCCTTAGCATAAGAGAATAGCATTGAAACATGTACATTACCACATGTAAAACAGATGACCAGTGCAAGCTTGATGCATGAAACAGGGCACCCAAAGCCAGTGCTCGGGGACAATACAGAAGGATTGGGGGGAAAGAGAGATGGGGGGAGGTTCAGGATGGGGGGGAACACATGTATACCTGTGGCCAATTCATGTTGATGGATGGCAAAAACCATCACAATATTGTAATCATTCTCCAATTAAAATAAATTAATTTAAAAAATCAAATAGAAGGATTAACAATATAAACCTAAACAGTTCTTCAGGAGACTGAGACAACTGATCACATTTGATGAATCTTAGAATTTCAACAAGGAGAAGAAAAAGCAGGAAATATTGAATAGGCCCAAATAAAAACATACTGTGATGCTTTGGCAATATTACAATAGACTCATGGTAAATTGACTAGCACTGAAGTCAATCCATGTCTTCTATAAAGCATTAAAAAATAACATACTTGTTCAGATGAATGATACACCAGCTAAGTGATATATGTCTGATATATACAAATGAACACTTGTGGGAGAAAATGGTAGCCATGTCCCATGATGCTTACATGAAAAGATTAAAATTCACTCTTTTTATGATGATTATATATGTCACATCTTGAAATACAGTTTCACGTTCTGTTTAACAGCTTCTGTAATGTTTCTGATGAAAAACTAGAAAGAAATCTAACACATATTGAGTGCTTCTGTACTTTCAGGAACTACTTGAGGTTTAGTACTTGTGATCTCATTTAATTTCTATACAACTTCTGTAATGTAACTAGTAACTTCATCTCACTCATGCAGAATCTTTGGTCTATAATTATTGAATGTTGGATCAAGAGTCACCCAGGTAAAAGTGAAGGAGTTAGAATTTTCAGTCAAATACCTCATTTTTAAAGTGTGAAGCTCGTTGTATTACATCTGGGTTTTGGTATAAATAGTATTATTGTCCACTGTCTCATCTCTCCTCAGGGCATAAAGTTAATACCCTCCAGGGATGTTTTTCTTGCTGAACTGGGCCAAGGTCCAGAGAGTACTTCAATAAGTCACTACTGGACCGGATCTGATAAATTAGATAAAAACTGTCATTTCTGCACTAAGCTTTACATGCTAGATAATACATACACACACACACACATTGCAAACTTTAAAAGAAGTCTACAAGGTCCTCCATCCTGCATAGAATTAGAACAATGTTCAAACATTATAGATGTATGTTCTGAAATTCAAAGACTTGGCTAAGCCCCACTTCTAAACAGATGGTACATTTCCTATTACTTCTCATATAATTATTTTTCCAAATGCTGATCAGTAACAAGTCCTCCCTCTTCTATCTTCTTCCAATGCCACCAGTTTCAACTTCTATTTCGAGCCCTTCTTACCTCCTATGTTAAGCCTTCTAGTTGCTCCAAGACACAAAGATATCTCTTACCTCTCAATTCCTTTTTAGCACAGAATATTCATACTGGATTATCCACCACTTACTCATACATTATCTTACAGAGTTACCTACTATTTTTTGTTACTGTTTTCTTTCCAACTTTTTATACTGCAAACAGTAGTACTTGTCTTAGTGGTGGTGAGAGTTTGTGGCCTTTATGTTGAAATCAAGTACCCAAAGTCACCCAAAACAAACATTCAAACTAAATTAAAAGGTTGTGATTACTATGCAAATATGGTTTCCAGACAAAATCCCTAAGCTCCTCCCTAAACAAATATTTCCAACCAGAATGCTGCCTCTTCTAAGCCACTTTTTAATCTCTTCTTTTAATTGAAGGATAATTGCTTTACAGTGTTGTGTTGGTATCTACCCTACAGCAATGTGAATCAGCCATAATCCAAGCCACTCCTATGTAGATTATCTGAAGTCACCACTGACTTCAAGATTGCTGGGAGAAATATCAATAACCTCAGATATGCAGATGGCATCACCCTTATGGCAGAAAGCAAAGAACTAAAGAGCCTCTTAATAAAAGTGAAACAGGAGAGTGAAAAAGTTGGCTTAAAGCTCAACATTCAGAAAACGAAGATCATGGCATCTGGTCCCATCACTTCATGGCGAATAGATGAAGAAACAGTGGAAACAGTGATAGACTTCATTTTGGGGGGCTCCAAAATCACTGCAGATGGTGACTGCAGCCATGAAATTAAAAGGCGCTTGCTCCTTGGAAGAAAAGTTATGACCAACCTAGACAGCATATTAAAAAGCAGAGACATTACTTTGCCAACAAAGGGCTGTCTAGTCAAAGAGTTGGACATGACTGAGCGACTGAACTGAACTGAATTGACTGACTTCTAACTTATTTCTCTTTCTCTGTTTCTTATGATGCTTGATAGGCTAAATAGGAGTTCAAAATTACTTGAAACCTTCGACTAAATAAAAATCCTTCCCCCTTCTCAGGCAAAGTGATGTGAATTTGTAAACACATGATTTGCAAGCAATACTGACTTTTTCAATCAGGAAAACAAATCTGAAGCAGTTAAGTTTTCAAGTTTGAGTACAAGGGTTTGACAACCTTATGTAATAAACAGGCACAATACTAAAACTGCTTTCCTTTTTTCCCTCTTGTTCCCTTTTCAGGTTTTCACTCAGGACACACTGAGACTATGTTGGTCTCATAAGTCGTGTCCAACTCTTGGGATACTAGAGTGGCTTGCCATTTCCTTCTCCACTGAGACTATGTTAGGCCCATGATAATCTTCGTCTTTTTACTGTTATGCTATTTTAATATGGAAAGTCGATTGGTGTCCTAGGTCATCTTCTTTGACACTTGCTTGCCTTTCCTTTCTCAGAACATATAAGCTATACTCATATTGGCTAAAATGTGCTTTGTTGTGTGATTAAAACTATGAAAGAACTCTCTATTCTATTCCTTATGTACATTTTAGATACCAATTATAATTAAATTGATCTGTATTTATTGTTCATTTGCTCATCTTGCACCTTTAATTCTGACTCATGGCAAAAACCATTTTTTTTTTTTTTGCATTTTAACTTATATCTACTTGTTTCTCAAACACCATGAGATCTATTTTTATATTTTATCCTTCTTCCCTCTGAATCCCTGTGTCAGACATCTGAGCAGTTAGACAGCTTAAGAGCATCTTTTCTTGGTTGATATTTGCTTTGATATCAATGGGAACTCACATGTGTAAATGAAAACTCTTCTATGGAAAGAATCTTCTTTAGGACCCATCTGGGTCAGCCAGATAAGTCTGAGAATGGTTTTATGTTGCTCAAGAAAATTCAACCATTTATTACTCTGAGGTACTCTAGCAAATTCATATAGGAATGCATCAGATATGTTTAAAAACATTTCATACCATCATATGAAAATGTATCTTCCAGTTCACAGCTCTTCATATAGTAATTCCTCATATGATTCTTCAAAAAATTACATCATTACAGAAATTTTTAATAACAATGTTATGGGGACATATTACCTTGGTAATTTTTAGGTAAATTAACTAAAGCATATTTACAAGATTAGATCATTTGATCAAGATGGTAAAGGGCAGAATCAGGATTAAAGTTTTACATGTTCTGATTAAAAACAATACAAAGGATTGATGATATGCAAATGGTTTTTAAAAGACCATTTCATAATATGAACTCATTTTAAAAGTCCATTCAATTAAACCAGTATTTTTTGCTTATATAAAATGAAATGATTAACTCACTTATTCATTTATTAATATATGCCATAATGCTGGCATTTATTCAACAAGAATTCATTAATCACCTAGTGTATGCCAGAACTGCTACATGCAGGAGCAGATGTAGAGAAGGACGAGGTTTGTGCAATATGTAGCGATGCAGTGTAGTGCTTAAAATGCAGGGTGTTGAGTCACACTTGGATTTTTTTTGTTTTTTTAATATCCAGAGCCAAACTGACATTGGTCTATGTTTCTGCACCTTCTATTTTCATATTAGTTATATAACATATCTAATGTTCTATACAAGGACAAATATTCATCCAAAAAGATAATAGAAAAATGAATATTGTTTTTCTTTTCTGAGGTAACTTTTAACTTCCTAAAGAATTGCAAAAATAGTTCAAAGATTATATGAAATGTCCAGAAGAGGTAAATTCTAGAGACACAAAGTAAATAAGTAGTTGCTTAGGTCCAGAGATGGGGAGCTTATGGGGGAGAAAAGGGTAACAGATGCGTGGGTTAAATGCTCAGTCATGTCTGGCTCTTTGAGATCCCATGGCCTGTAGCCTGCCAGGTTTCTCTGTCCATGGATTCTCCAGGCAAGAATACTGGCGTGGGTAGCCATAAGTAGCAGGTTTCTTTTAGGGTATTTCCATTGATAGTACACTTGTTCTTCAAGGCTGACATTTATATCTCTATTTCTACCTTTATGCTCGTATTTATATATCTACACAGGTGCCCCTTGAACAAGAGGGATTCAGCAAATACAAGCTAGAGTACTACACAACCCGAGGATGGGAAACTGCAGATACTATAGGACCCAATACGGGCCCACTATAAAGTTATGCTGTGGATTTTTGACTTCATGGGGGGTTGACATCCCTAACCCCCATGCATTATTCAATATCAGCTTGCTTTCTTTCCATAATTGTGTCAATATCATCTGTCATTTTTAGAGTTTAGGTTGGAAAGGGGATGCCATGTTGATCCTATCCCGCCACTAATTCACATTTGACTTTTAAATTCAAATAGTTCCTCTCCAGTAACAGCAAGTCAAAAACGCGATTTGTCCCTCCTGACCCCTGCCAGTTAGAACATTTCACAGAGCAGGATGCTTCCTTCAAGTGTGCACCTCCGTTTTTAGGAGTTCATGACATGCATAGAATCTGTCCACGAGCACTTCTACAGAGCGTCCTGAAGCCCCTGCCACCCCTAACACTCTCCCCTTAAAAAGATACATTTGCTCAAGAAAGCATCTCATTATAAAACTGCATGCCTAAGGAAATGCAAGTCTGTTGGATGTCCTTCTTAGCTCCATACACAATTCACTCAAGAAAAGCCAAGAAATAGGCAATTCAATTATATGCTCATTTTAGATTTTGAAATTCATAAAATTGATCATACTCTCCATTGCACCATTGTCCTTATAGATTTGTTGAATAAATGACAGCAAATAAGAGGCAGTGATAGTGTAAAATTTCCAGCTTTCCAAATCAATTCAGTTTTATTGGCACAAAATTGCAAATACTTAAGATTTCAAATTATGGATATTGCCAAGTTTGACAAGAATTATGTGCAATATGCAAACTGATGGTTAGCCTGTAATTTCAGATTATTAGCAAGTTTAGAGGAGGCTCTTTTTAAGTGTCTCTGAAAATTCCAATTACATTATAATTATTAATCCCTAATCTACATACTGTACCAGGTTTGATTCACAATGACCAAAAAGGGTGTTTCTAATCTTACTTAGCTATCATAAAACATTACTGTGTAGTAAGGAATTGTTTCCATTGCTAATATCTCAATATCAGAATCCATCAAAATTAATTTACCTACCAAGAACTCAACTGTCCAAGAAATGGAACCATCTGCAATCCCAAATGCTAATCATAAAATAATCTCTTTTTTTAACTTTTTAACAGGTAATAACATTATAAGAAATTTTACTGGCCAAAAGGTTAGTGTGCCCTTTCTATTGTTTGACATAAAACTTTTACAAACTAGAGAATGGTTTTCAAGCTTCAGAAAAGCAGTGTATTATTGAAATAGAGAAATTCTATGAAAGGCAGGGTATGTAAAGAGCAGCCAGAGGGCTCACAGTTCTAGAACACTGACTTGCTCCTGAAAGTACCATAACTTGAAGCCACAGGCTGTCCAAACTGATGACCCTATATGGTAAAGAAAATATTAGAAGATATTAGTTCAATCCCATAAACTCTAATTAAAATAAATGGCATATATCATAAATATATGAAATATTTTCCTTCACTAGAACATTTTAACATTTGGGTATTTAAAGTGCTAAGCTACTGGGAAAAAAATTATATACCCAGAATGATTCATGCATGGAGGGCTCTTGTTAGACAAGATGTTTCTGTAATTATTTTTGTGAAGTATAATCATTTCAAAGATTAAACAGGTTCAAGGACTTTTTTCCTCAACAGACCATCTTATGAAGAACTTGCATCATATTTTTATATAAGGAATAGACCATTAAATGAGGTCATTGACCAAGGATCAAAACTCAGCTTATGCAAGCACTACCTGTAAGAGATGTTGCATTCACAGCACTAAACCAACAGGTAGAGGCAGCCAAACTAATTCAGTCAAAAAGAAATAAAAATAACTAAAATTTAGTTAAAATAGACAAGGTTGTTCCTCCACCCATTAAAACACTCATTGTTTACTAGAATCAAAGCAGTTTCTGGCCTGTCAGTCCTTGAATATATTCAGTTCAGTTCAGTTCAGTCGCTCAGTCGTTTCTGACTCTTTGCGACCTCATGAATCACAGCACGCCAGGCCTCCCTGTCCATCACCAACTCCCAGAGTTCACTCAAACTCACATCCATCGAGTCGGTGATGTCATCCAGGCACCTCATCCTCTGCCATCCCCTTTTCCTCCTGCTCCAAATCCCTCTCAGCATCAGAGTCTTTTCCAGTGACTCAACTCTTCACATGAGGTGGCCAAAGTACTGGAGTTTCAGCTTTAGCATCAGTCCTTCCAAAGAACACCCAGGACTGATCTCCTTTAGAAGGGACTGCTTGGATCTCCTTGCAGTCCAAGGGACTCTCAAGAGTCTTCTCCAACACCACAGTTCAAAAGCATCAATTCTTCGGCGCTCAGCCTTCTTCACAGTCCAACTCTCACATCCATACATGACCACAGGAAAAATCATAGCCTTGACTAGACGAACCTCTGTTGGCAAAGTAATGTCTCTGCTTTTCAATATGCTGTCTAGGTTTGTCATAACTTTCCTTCCAAGGAGTAAGCGTCTTTTAATTTCATGTCTGCAATCACCATCTGCAGTGATTTTGGAGCCCCCCAAAAAATAAAGTCTGACACTGTTTCCACTGTTTCCCCATCTATTTCTCATGATCAATGGGACCAGATGCCATGATCTTCATTTTCTGAATGTTGACCTTTAAGCCAACTTTTTTATTCTCCTCTTTCACTTTCATCAAGAGGCTTTTTAGTTCCTCTTCACTTTCTGCCATAAGGGTGGTGTCATCTGCATATCTGAGGTGATTGATATTCCTCCTGACAATCTTGATTCCAGCTTGTGCTTCTTCCACCCCAGCATTTCTCAAGATGTACTCTGCATATAAGCTAAATGTGCCCAAAATTGCTATAGGTTATATGACGGTAAAAAGTAACAAAGTTGGGCAAAAGGGAGAGAGGTTAATCCAACATTATAGGAGGCATTAAAAATGCTTTATAGAATATGCACTAACCTGAGTCTTGAAAAGGAGATCATGTCATGAGGCACAAACGGAAGGAAAATTTCTGACAGACCTTTAATATGTGCCTAATAAATATTTCAGAGAACCTTTGAATGAATGGGTGAATAAATGGGTATACCTCGGATAGGATGGGAGAAGGCAATGGCTCCCCACTCCAGTACTGTTGCCCGGAAAATCCCATGGATGGAGGAGCCTGGTAGGCTGCAGTCCATGGGATCGAGAAGAGTCGGACATGTCTGGGCGACTTCACTTTCACTTTTCACTTTCATGCATTGGAGAAGGAAATGGCAACCCACTCCAGTGTTCTTGCCTGGAGAATCCCATGGACGGAGAAGCCTGGTGGGCTGCAGTCCATGGGGTCGCACAGAGTCGGATACAACTGAAGCGACTTAGTAGTAATAGTAGTATGATAGGACAGAATTGTGTCAGCAAAGTCAAAGATAGAGAAAACACTCTGAAACATTAATAAGTTGTCAGTCAGTCAGTATGACAGGAACACAGATTACACTGTAGGGCATATAAAGACTGTGATACAGGCAGGGTTAGATGATAAAACCCCTGTTCTAAACTAAAAGTAAATTTTTAGCAGTAAAGGCAGTGGGAATAATTTAGGTCTTAACAGAGGACTATCACTGTCATATATAATGCAAAAAAGCAAAATGGCTGTGTGGGGAGGCCTTACAAATAGCTGTGAAAAGAAGAGAAGCAAAAAGCAAAGGAGAAAAGGAAAGATATAAGCATCTGAATGCAGAGTTCCACAGAATAGCAAGGAGAGACAAGAAAGCCTTCCTCAGCGATCAATGCAAAGAAATAGAGGAAAACCACAGAATGGGAAAGACTAGAGATTTCTTCAAGAAAATTAGAGATACCAAGGGAGTATTTCATGCAAAGATGGGCTCAATAAAGGACAGAAATGGTATGGACCTAACAGAAGTAGAAGATATTAAGAAGAGGTGGCAAGAATACACAGAAGACCTGTACAAAAAAGATCTTCATGACCCAGATAGTCATGATGGTGTGATCACTGACCTAGAGCCAGTCATCCTGGAATGTGAAGTCAAGTGGGCCTTAGAAAGCATCACTATGAACAAAGCTAGTGAAGGTGATGGAATTCCAGTGGAGCTATTCCAAATCCTGAGAGATGATGCTGTGAAAGTGCTGCACTCCATATGCCAGCAAATTTGGAAAACTCAGCAGTGGCCACAGGACTGGAAAAGGTCAGTTTTCATTCCAATCCCAAAGAAAGGCAATGCCAAAGAATGCTCAAACTACTGCACAATCACACTCATCTCACACGCTAGTAAAGTAATGCGCAAAATTCTCCAAGCCAGGCTTCAGCAATATGTGAACTGTGAACTTCCAGATGTTCAAGTTGGTTTTAGAAAAGGCAGAGGAACCAGAGATCAAATTGCCAATATCCAATGGATCATCGAAATACAAGAGAGTTCCAGAAACATCTATTTCTGCTTTATTGACTATGCCAAAGCCTTTGGCTGTGTGGATCACAATAAACTGTGGAAAATTCTGAAAGAGATGGGAATACCATACCACTTGACCTGCCTCTTCAGAAACCTATATGTAGGTCAGGAAGCAACAGTTAGAACTGTACATGGAACAACAGATTGGTTCTAAATAGGAAAAGGAGTACGTCAAGCCTGTATATCGTCACCCTGCTTGTTTAACTTCTATGCAGAGTACATCATGAGAAACGCTGGGCTGGAAGAAGCACAAGCTGGAATCAAAATTGCCAGGAGAAATATCAATCACCTCAGATATGCAGATGACACCACCCTTATGGCAGAAAGTGAAGAAGAAC
This sequence comes from Bos indicus x Bos taurus, assembly GCF_003369695.1. Lineage (NCBI taxonomy): Eukaryota > Metazoa > Chordata > Mammalia > Artiodactyla > Bovidae > Bos > Bos indicus x Bos taurus. The sequence continues at coordinate 18,066,325 of NC_040083.1, read as the reverse complement.
TAAAAAGGCTCTTGATGAAAGTGAAAGAGGAGAGTGAAAAAGTTGGCTTAAAGCTCAACATTCAGAAAACGGAGATCATGGCAACCGATTCCATCACTTCATGGCAAATAGATGGAGAAACAGTGGAAACAGTGTCAGACTTCATTTTTCTGGGCTCCAAAATCACTGCAGATGGTGACTGCAACCATGAAATTAAAAGACGCTTACTCCTTGGAAGGAAAGTTATGACCAACCTAGACAGCATATTGAAAAGCAGAGACATTACTTTGCCAACAAAGGTCCGTCTAGTCAAGGTTATGGTTTTTCCAGTGGTCATGAATGGATGTGAGAGTTGAACTGTGAAGAGAGCTGAGCGCCTAAGAATTGATGCTTTTGAACTGTGGTGTTGGAGAAGACTCTTGAGAGTCCCTTGGACTGCAAGGAGATCCAACCAATCCATTCTAAAGGAGATCAGTCCTGGGTGTTCTTTGGAAGGACTGATGCTAAAGCTGAAACTCCAGTACTTTGGCCACCTCATGTGAAGAGTTGAGTCACTGGAAAAGACTCTGATGCTGAGAGGGATTTGGGGCAGAAGGAGAAGGGGATGACAGAGGATGAGATGGCTGGATGGCATCACTGACTCGATGGACATGAGTCTGAGTGAATTCTGGGAGTTGGTGATGGACAGGGCGGCCTGGCGTGCTGTGATTCATGGGGTCACAGAGTCAGACACAACTGAGTGACTGAACTGATATACATATATTTGAGATTACAATTGTAGCAATGAGTAAGGAAGAAATAAATGAAATTAATTTGAAATGTCATTCATGCTATCAAGTTGATAAAGTTTTCTTTAATAAGTGTAAATACCTAGTATTAGCATAGCTGATAACTATCTAGATTGAATAAAATGTTAAAATTTTGGGAAAACTCCCATGTAAATGTGAAAAAGATTGTTTAATTCTCTACAGTCATACAAAGCAAGCATGATGTGACAGTAGAGAAGGTGAAGTATTGACTTGATATGAGGGTTAAGACTGGAAAAGTAGAAAGTAAAGTGGATCAATATATTGACAATATGAAATCAAAAACAGCACTAGACAAATTTAAACAGACAAGGAACACTGTCTTCAAGACTATTGCAGTAACGTGGGGAGAAAGATGAGAGCTCAGTCTTAATCCACTCAACTCCTCTGAGGGAAGTGGAAACCCTTAGGCCACCTTTGCTTGCTAATCAGCCATAGCCAAAGAAAAAGGATGTTGTTGTTCAGTCATTAAGCTGTGTCCAACTCTTTGTGACCCCATGGACTGCAGCACACCAGGCCTTCCTGTCCCTCATTATCTCCCAGAGTTTGCCCAAGTTCATGTCCATTGAATTGGTGATACTATCCAAAGGAAAAGGGTACTTCATATTTTCATGACAGGAGGCAGATTTACATCTTGGAGCAAAGTACCCACTGAAATTCAGGTATACTCTCCCACAGACTGGGTAATAGGGGCACCATATTCCTTGAAGATTAATTATCACTGGAATGCCTTCCAAGACTCAGAGAAACACATTACCAAGTAGCACAATAGGCAAAAACCATTTTAAAAGCTCTCAATCTCAAAGGGGCACAAAGAGAATTTACAATTTTAAGTTTTCTTATGTAAATGTTCTAGCAAAAGGAAAGTCAGAGACCTAGACTCAGGGAGCCAGCTTTAGTCAAAATGGGAGGAATATTAAGGTCCTCTTGATCAATGGGAAGACAGTGACTTCTGCTATACACAGAGCCAAATCTAAGTGGTAGATTGAAAGGTAATAAAAATGTTAAGACATGGGGTGTTTTCATGAGTTTAAGAACAAAGTATAGAACATGACAGACAGGTGAAGGTACAGGAGATGGCAGTAAATATTAATATGCTTCTGTATTTCAATTTAACATTTTGGAATGCATTTTGACATGGACCATGAACGTGGGTTTCTGACAATGACAGGTGGGTGAAAATATTAAAAGTAAAACTGAGGCTAGGGTGATCTATTGTAACACTAATGAGATTTTTTTTGAGGAGGGGTATTCCCTGAACTAAACATATTGCATGTAACAAACTCTAATCCCACACTTTGGAAAAAGCTGTTAGAAGATTGTTGTCACATTTGAACACATTCTTGCAATGCTTCATTTACTGCTTGAAGCCTGGTGTAAACTAAATGTTATGGAGTGTCATGATTCTGCAGTATTTGCAACTGTGTCAATGTGTTTGGTTGTTTTCTTTTTACTTTGTATTTTTGTTTCCTTTCTCATAGACAGACTATTAGGGTTTCTAGCTCCTTCCATGGAGAAGGCAATGGCACCCCACTCCAGTACTCTTGCCTGGAAAATCCCATGGACGGAGGGGCCTGGTGGACTGCAGTCCATGGGGTCACTAAGAGTCAGACACGACTGAGCGACTTCCCTTTCACTCTTCACTTTCCTGCATTGGAGAAGGAAATGGCAACCCACTCCAGTGTTCTTGCCTGGAGAACCCCAGTGACGGGGGAGCCTGGTGGGCTGCTGTCTATGGGGTCGCACAGAGTCAGACACGACTGAAGTGACTTAGCAGCAGCAGCAGCTCCTTCCAGGTGCCTTTCTCAGCAATACTAATTGCTTGCTTGAATCTAAGAAATAAAATACTCAGGCTTGTTGAATTTTACACACTAGAAATAATACTTACTTTTGCTGGGAAGCTGAATGGGAGTAGGGGAGGTGGCAGAGTTATGTTTTACTATAAATACTTCTGTATTATTGGAATTATTATAATAAGTCTATAATTCCTTTTAAATTTAAAAAGCCTATTTGAAAAAATATATGTAGATTGATTACTTTTATGAGCATCTGAGGGACTTTCTCCCAACAAAAATTAGTGAATGTTAATGTATAAGCTTTGTGGCTCCTTTTTCAGACTGCCCCAAGGTCTTCTTAGTGTCCTTTTCACTTTATCGGTGCCCTCTACATATGTGAGATCACAGAGTTTTTGAATTTTGAACTCTGGCATTATTACATGCACATATTTTCTAATTTCAAAAGGCAAAACAGTGACCAAAAAATCTGGGATCCAATAATTTCCATTATTTAGCAGTCAAGAGGTTAAAAATCCCATTGAAGCAGATTTTAATGTTTTAGCGTTCTTTGCACTTGAAAAATGCTTTCTCTTGTCATCACTAGGGAGTACTCTGCTCGTCTCATATTATGCAGAACAAAATCTCAGTCAGAGTAGGGGAAAACATCAATTATTAATTAGACATAAATTATTCCTAATCTACACACAATGCCTAATCCCTGGTTCACAGAAATGCTAATTGTGCTTCAAAAACAATATGTTAACAAGTCATTTGTCTGCAAAAGACAGGAGCCCAAGTTCAATATAAAATATAGAACAAATACTTCAAGCTCATTTCAAGGAATATGCTGATGGAAGGTTATCCAGAACTGCAAGGAAATGAAAACAGTGCAAACAAAATACAAGGTGAACTTGCTTTTTGGTGCATAGAAAACAAATAGTGTGTCGTCCACTGTAGCTATTTTTCAATTCTTCAAGAACGTTAAGAATTGACTGGGCAATTGTACTAATATATTCTTTACTATGAATAGTAAAAACAGTAATATATAACAAGGAAGAGATGATGGCTTTAGGAGGCTGATTTTTTGTTACCCTAGCAGGAACACTCAAAACAGCACCTTAAATTAATCGCAAAAGCAGTAGGTTTTATCATTATAAATAACTGTCCTGTGATAAAACAGCGTCCTAGGTAGAAAGTAAAGCACAAAGTCATCTGGCCCAAACCATGCATTGTGTTTCCTTTCCTATTCAAGTTAACTTCAATAGGCTGTGAAGTATCAGAAGTGGCCAGATGCTCTTCGAGATTTATGAATTCCTCCCTCTGTCCAGCTTCATAATCCTCCATATACTCAGCATCAAGGTAACTGATCCAGGAAAGGTTCTACTACTATCCATTGCTAGAAAGATGAGAGCTTTTCCTGATCTACAATATGTCAAATTTCAGGTCTCAAAATCCCCAGTTAGTTGAGATGTATAATTGTAATACTACTAAAGGAAAGGAGGGCTACTTCTGTATTTTAGATTCACTCATTTTAGCTGTGGCTTTAAGGATATGTGTACAGTGTAATGCATTGTTTTCTCAAGTATATTCTCTAAGAGCTGATCCTAATGAGATTCACTATTTTAAAAAGACTGGTCAATAAATTTGACCAGTGATAAATCTGTAGGAATGGAGGATGCTCCTTTTTCTTAATGTCTCTTATCCCTCCCTGTTCCTCCAAAGATGATGACTTGTTGTTCTGACTGAACAGATCTCAGAACACTTCTTTGAATCTATTTGATTATTGGGTTGGGTAAATGACGCTCCAAAGGGTGCGCCTGTGGCACTGTGCACTTTAACACCTATTTTGGTATAGCTGAGCCAGTTCACCAACCGGGGTCCTTTCTTTGGACCTTTCTCTTCCTGCGTGTTCTTTTGTAAGAAATAGAAACTTTAAGTGGTCCGTTTTCAAGGCAAAGCTGAAGCCTGGACACTTTAGATCAAGTCAGTATTGAGGGAGGGACATCAGACTGGATTCTAAAGAGACAGGAATTCACCCATTGCCTGTGCCCTGGCTCTACACTTGCCTAAGGACTTGGGGACCTGACACAAAGCTCACGCACGTGGACAGTGCCTAAGCAAACAAGACGTTGGGGGAAGGGATAAACTAGCAAGAAAGCCTTTGTTGAAAAATGCAGATGTAAGTTGGGAAGGGAAAAAGAAGATACGCAATAAGGAAATAATGAAACTTAGGTGACCTCAGGGAAGACTGTACACCCCCTCAGCACTCAGCCAATGAGGAACTGGGGGAAGGACCTGCGGGTTAGGGAATAAATCCCTTTTTATAACTGCTCTGGGTATGCCTGCCCACCAGGCACCCTATCTTGCAAGATCATCATTAAAAGTCTCACTTTTGCTGTGCTCCATGTGTCCAAATTCATCTCTTGGTTTGGGGCTGGTAAGTGTATTTTTCACAAAGGGAAAATATGTCTACCAGCCAACAGTATGCATAAAGCCAAGTTAACTCCTGCTCTGGCCAATTGCCTATACCTTTTCTTGACGAATAGAAGATGACTGAAATTTCCTTAATATCAGGTTGAACTAGAATGTCTGTCTAAAGAAAGTGAGTCCCTAATTATGATGTACCTATTTGAGGAACTCAGAAACCCAGGCATGACATCTTTGTTCCAACTCCTGTGCAAGTTGCTCCAAACATAAAAACAAGAATATGACAGAAAATCATTCTGGAATATGTTGATTCTGAGTTTTTTGGTTAAGTTTTTTTTTTTTTTTTCAGAAACCAGATTCTAAGTGGACTCCTCTGTAAAGAAACACCATATCCAGGTACTTCTAAATCTTGTGAGTAGAATTCATAGTGGAAACTCCAAACTTTAAACCAGAGTTAGTAATATAAGAATCTACTGGCCCTTTAATGCAAGCTTATAATCCCACTTCAAATTAGCAGATTTTAGAGACATAGCCTTGAGCCACTGATTCCTCAAATATACTTTCAAAAGAACACAGTTTTTTGTACAAACAACTTTCATAAAATACAATCTGTCATCCAAGAGTGAACATTAAATTGCTACAAAACTGAATGGCTAGAATATATCAAAATTAATTGACAGATCAATGTCTCACATGTAAAATAAACATAAGCAAACATTTCATGTAGGAGTAAATAACAGACCTAAATCTAGGCTCTCTGTTCTCACCACATATGTCCTGTATTACTAGTATGAATACATGAGATATGTTGACTATCTGGTAGGCGGAAGGTCAGGTATTTTCAGTTTTCCTGCAAAAGCTTTTACCATTGTTCATGACACTTTTTTTCAAAGGATAAAAATCGTCTATGTTACATGTTGTTGTCTTCCTCTGGTCCCTGTGACCAATAAGATACTCAAAAAGCAGGACTGTAATAAGGCCCCCATTCCAGATGGGTTGGTTCCTACTCTGTCTTGGACATGAACATTGTCACACCTTCCTCTGTTCCTTTGCCCTATGCTCATTTTTGAACCACTTTTCTCACACTTTCCATCAAATGTTCGTAGGCTTCCCTATTCCAAATTCTTTCAAGGACTGATGACATTGATCTTTCTGGAGCTTTATCTAGCCCTTTCCATGGACTCAGCTGAGTCACAAAATAGCTTTTCACAATCATCTTGAAGAATTCCTACTCCTTAAAAGAGACAATTTGTATCCTCTTAAATATCCACCATGGAGCTTTGCACTTGGTAAAAGCCAAATAAATTTAATCTACTATGTCTGAGCTTTGATAATCTTCAGTTCAGTTCAGTCACTCAGTTATGTACAACTCTTTGTGATTCCAAGGACTGCAGCATGCCAGGCTTCCATGTCCATCACCAACTCCTGGAGCTTCCTCAAACTCATGTCCATCAAGTCAATGATGCCAACCAACCAGCTCATCCTCTGTCATCCCCTTCTCCTCCTCCCTACAATCTTTCCCAGAACAGGGTCTTTTCCAATGAGTCAGTTCTTCACATCAGGTGGCCAAAGGATTGAAGTTTCAGCTTCAGCATCAGCCTTTCCAAAGAATATTCAGGACTGATTTCCTTTAGGATTGACTTCTTTGATCTCCTTGAAGTCCAAGGGAGTCTTAAGAGTCTTCTTCAACACCACAATTCAAAACCATCAAATCTTTGGCACTCAATTTTCTTTATGGTACAACTCTCACATCCATATAGGACTCCTGGAAAAATTATAGCTTTGACTAGATGGACCTTTATTGGCAAAGTGATGTTTCTGCTTTTTAAAATACTAAGTTGGTCATAGCTTTTCTTCCAAGGAGCAAGTGTCTTTTAATTTCATGGCTGCAGTCACCATCTGCAGTGATTTTGGAGCCCAAGAAAATAAAATCTTTCACTGTTTACATTGTTTCCCCATCTATTTGTTATGAAGTGATGGGACCATATACCATGATCTTAGTTTTTTGAATGTTGAGTTTTAAGTCAGCTTATTCACTCTTCTCTTTCCCTTTCATCAAGAGGCTCTTTAGTTCCTCCTTACTTCCTCCATAAGGGTGGTGTCAACTGCATATCTGAGGTTATTGATATTTCTTCTGGCAATCTTGATGCAAAGAGCTGACTCATTTGAAAAGACCCTGATGCTGGGAAAGATTGAGGGCAGAAGGAGAAGGGGATGACACAGGATGAGATGGTTGGATGGCATCACCAACTCAATGGACATGGGTTTTGTGTGGACTCCAGGACTTGGTGATGCACAGGGAGGCCTGGCGTGCTGCAGTTCATGGGGTCGAAAAGAATAGGACATGACTGAGCAACTGAACTGAACTGAATCTTGATTCCAGCTTGTGCTTCATCCAGTCCAGCATTTCACATGATGTACTCTGCATATAAGTTAAAAAAGCAGGGTAATGATATACAGCCTTTATGTACTCCTGTCTCAATTAGGAACCAGTCTGTTGTTCTACATCTGGTTCTAACTGTTGCTTCCTGACCTGCAGACAGATATCTCAAGAGATAGGTCAGGTGGTCTGGTATTCCCATCTCTTTAAGAACGTTCCACAGTTTGTTGTGATCCACATGGTCAAAGGCTTTGGCATAGTCAATAAAGCAGATGTTTTTCTGGAATTCTCTTGCTTTTTTGATGATCCAGCAGATGTTGACTTGATCTCTGGTTCCTTTGCCTCTTCTAAAACTAGCTTGAACATCTGGAAGTTCACGGTTCACGTACTGTTGAAGCCTGGCTCAGAGAATTTTGAGCATTACTTTGCTAGCATGTGAAATGAGTGCAACTGGGTAGTAGTTTGAGCATTCTTTGGCATTGCCCTTCTTTGGGATTGGAATGAAAACTGACCTTTTCCAGTCCCATGGCCACTGCTGAGTTTTCCAAATTTGCTAGCATATTGAGTGCAGCACTTTCACAGCATCATCTTTTAGGATTTGAAATAATTCTATTGGAATTCCATCACCTCCACTAGCTTTGTTCAAAGTGATGCTTCCTAAGGCCCACTTGACTTAGTATTCCAGGATGTCTGGCTCTATGTGAGTGATCACACCATCGTGGTTTTCTGGGTCATGAAGATCTTTCTTGTATAGTTCTTCTATATATTTTTGCCACCTCTTCTTAACATATTCTGCTTCTGTTAGGTCCATACCATTTCAGTTCTTTATTGTGCCCATCTTTGCATGAAAAGTTCTCTTGGTATCTTTCATTTTCTTGAAGAGATGTCTAGTCTTTCCCATTCTATTGTTTTCCTCTTTTGTTTTCATTGATCACTGAGGAAGGCTTTCTTATCTCTCCTTGCTATTCTTTGGAACTCTGCACTCAAATGACTATATCTTTCCTTTACTCCTTTGCCTTTCACTTATCTTTTTTTTTTTCCTCTGCTATTTGTAAGGCATCCTCAGATGACCATTTTGCCTTTTTGCATCTTTTTTTCTTGGGGATAGTCTTGATCAGTGCCTCCTGTACAATGTCACAAACCTCCATTCATAGTTCTTCAAGCACAGTGTCTATCAGATCCAATCCCTTGAATCTATTTGTCACTTACACTATATAGCCATAAGGGATTTGATTTAGGTAATATCTGAATGGTCTAGTGGTTTTCCCTACTTTCTTTAAGTCTGAATTTGGTCATAAGGAGTTCAGGATCTGAGCCACAGTCAGCTTCTAGTCTTGTTTTTACTGACTGTATAGAGCTTCTCCATCTTTGGCTGCAAAGAATATCATCAGTCTGATTTCAGTGTTGACCATTTGGTGATGTCCATGTGTAGATTCTTCTCTTGTGCTATTGGAAGAGGGTGTTTGCTATGACCAGTGTGTTCTCTTGGCAAAAATCTATTAGCCTTTGCCCTACTTGATTCTGTACTCCAAGGCCAAATTTGCCAGTTATTCCAGGTATTTCTTCACTTCCTATTTTTGCATTCCCATCCCCTATGATGAAAAGGGGCTTTTTGGGGTGTTAGTTCTAGAAGGTCTTGTAGGTCTTCATAGAACCATTCAGTTTCAGGGTATTCAGCATTACTGGTTGGGGCATAGACTTGGATTACTGTGATACTGAATGGTTGTCTTGGAAATGAACAGATATCATTTTGTCCTTTTTGTGATTGCATCCAACTACTGCATTTCAGACTCTTTTGTTGACTATGAGGGCTACTCCCATTTCTTTTAAGTGATTCTTGCCCACAGCAGTAGATACGACGGTCATCTGAATTAAAATTGCCCATTCCAGTCCATTTAATTTCACTGATTCCTAAAATGTCAATGTTCACTCTTGTCATCTCCTGTTTGACTGCCAATTGGCCTTGATTCATGGTTCCTAACATTCCAGGTTCCTGTGCAATATTGCTCTTTACAGCATCAGACTTTACCTCCATCACGAGTCACATCCACAACCGGGCGTTTTTTTGTTTTGTTTTGTTTTGTTTTGTTTTGTTTTGTTTTGTTTTTTGCTTTGGCTCTGTTTTTTCATTATTTCTCCACTCTTCTCCATTAGCATATGTGGCACCTACCAACCTGGGGAGTTCATCTTTCAGTGTCCTGTCTTTTTGCCTTTTCATACTGTTCATGGGGATCTCAAGGCAGGAATACTGAAGTGGTTTGCCATTCCCTTCTCCAATGGACAACGTTTGGTCAGAGCTCTCAACCATGACCCACCCATCTTGGGTGGCCCTACTTGGCATGGCTCATAGTTTCATTGAGTTAGACAAGGCTGTGGTCCATGTGATCAGTTTGATTAGTTTTCTGTGATTGCAGTTTTCATTCTGTCTGCCCTCTGATGGAGAAAGATAAGAGGCTTATGGAAGCTTCCTGATGGAAGAGACTGACTGTGGGGGAAATGAGGTCTTGTTCTGATGGGCGGGGACATGCTCAGTAAATCTTTAACCCAACTTAAGTTTTAGATCCTAAACACAAATGTCCTTAAAACTCCATGTTGGGACACAATTATCTTTATTATACCAGATCAGAATTCCCTTATTAAGTGTTTGCACTCTGCTTTTTAGCAAGAATGAATATTCCCAATATTCAAGTTTCCATGCCTATAAATTCGTCTTGAAACCAAATGGAACTCCCAACCTCAAGTTCAAAGGCAAAGGCCTGACACCTATGTCAGTAAGCAATCCAGCACACTCCTTTCGTCCTCTGCTCTGTATAATTTCCCCAGTGCAATTGCTAGTACAGTGATGAATGCAGAAATGGGAAGAATGCAATACTGCACATGATTGATTGCATGGCAAACAGAGAAACCTACAGAAAACCCCAAGCTGGGAACTTATTTTATATCATTTCCTGTTGCTGCTCAGTCATGAATGCTGCTGTGATTCATTTCAAAACTTTGAAATCTCTTGGTATTTGTAACATGTTCAGAACCAGATATAAATCGATTGTTCAGCCTTACCTATTTTTTTTCCAATTGAATTTTTTTAACTAATATTTAGCAACACATTTAATATTGCTTATATAAACCTGTTATTTCTGCTCATGAAGAAAAAAGATAATTTTACCTCAAGAGGATTTAGTTACTTAGGAGATTATTGTACGGTTTCTATAATCAGTTTTTCTTATGTGTTACAGAGCAGGCCTCAGTGGAAATGGAAGATAACCATATATGTTTTTGGAATTGAATTATCCCAGCATATTTCTTAAATGAATATATAGGTACTAAAATATATAATGTAGTTAAGAAGTACAAGTTTTGATCAGCACCAGGGATGAGCTATGAAACAGGATGGAGCTAACTGGGATTTTAGGAAGTGGTTCTGGATATGTAAACTTATATGTATTTTTAGAAGCCTTCTTACTTAAAGAAGAGATTAATATTCAACATAAAGGAGTCAAGAGCAAACAAAAAATGTTATTCAAGCCTAACAAAATTTTACAAAATGAGTAAACAACATATGAACTTCTGTTTCCAAACCAAAGGACTAAGCAGTTAGTGATTTTGGTTTTGGCTAATTGTCCCACATGAAATAAATGGGTTGTTCACTCTACATGTGTTCCAAACACACAAGTGTTAATAGGCAATTTAGGATTCAGCAGCCAACTTGGAGAAATCAGGCCTCTTTGATATTTTTGCTATCCAGAATTTTAAAAGACAGCTTGCAGTCTTGCCTAAGTGTTTCCTCTAGGTAGCAGCCTGTTAATGCAAGAACAGATTGCTTATTCCACTGGTAGCTGGTTGGAATCAAGCAATTTGTAAAAGGATTTCTCCATAGATTAACTTTTTTCAAGCATGAATTCTTTAGGTGAAGAATGAGGACAATCTGGCTCCTAAAGCCTTGGAACAAGCATTCCATATTATTCTAACTTCAGCCATTAAATATTTTTAGTGTGACATTTAATTATTCCCCTTTGACAGCTACCTGTGTATGTGCCTAATTAAATGCATCATGAACCTAGGATGTGTTTAGTTACCGTTATAACTTAGTTAGCAAGAAAAAAGCTGCCTCAAAATCTACAGGTTCAAAATAAATCTAGAAATGATCTGATCAACGCTTTGGAAAGTACAGTAGTAGTCCTTTAAATTTCTTTTTTTTTTTTAATTTTTTTTTAATTTTTTTATTTTTTTTACCATACATAATTGCACTAGTTTTGCCAAACATCAAAATGAATCCACCACAGGCACACATGTGCTCCCCATCCCAGACCCCCCTTCCCCCCCCTCCCCACACCATCCCCCTGGGTCTTCCCAGTGCACCAGCCCCAAGCATCCAGCATCGTGCATTGAACCTGGACTGGCATCTCGTTTCATACATGACATTTCACATGTTTCAATGCCTTTAAATTTCTTAATCAAAATTAAGTAAACGTGTTAGTCTCTCAGTTGTGTCTGACTCTTTGTGACCCCATGGACTATATCTCTGTCCATGGAATTTCTCAGGCAAGAATACTGGAGTGGGTTGCCATTCCCTTCTTTAGGGGATCTTCCCGACCCAGGGATAAAACCCAGGTCCCCTGCATTGCAGGCAGATTCTTTACTGCCTGAGCCACCAGGGAAGCCCAACCAAAATAGTGAAGTGAAGTGAAGTGAAAGTTGCTCAGTCATATCCGACTCTTTGCGACCCCAAGGACTGTAGCCCACCAGACTCCTCTGTCCATGGGATTCTCCAGGCAAGGATACTGGGGTGGGTTGCCATTTCCTTTTACAGGGGATCCTCCGGACCCAGGGATCGAACCCTCGTCTCCTGCACCGCAGGCAGACGCTTTACTGTCTGAGCTATGAGGGAAGCCCCCTTCCATATGCTATGCTAAGTCACCTCAGTCGTGTCCAACTCTGTGCGACCCCATAAATGGCAGCCCACCAGGCTCCCCGTCCCTGGGATTCTCCAGGCAAGAACACTGGAGAGGGTTGCCATTTCCTTCTCCAGTGCATGAAAGTGAAAAGTGAAAGTGAAGTCGCTCAGTCATGTCTGTCCTAGCGACCCCATGGACTGCAGCCTACCAGGCTCCTCTGTCCGTGGGATTTTCCAGGCAAGAGTACTGGAGCAAATGAAGCAACTGACAACAACTAATCTCAAAAATATACAAGCAACTCCTACAGCTCAACTCCATAAAAATAAATGACCCAATCAAAAAATGGGCCAAAGAACTAAATAGACATTTCTCCAAAGAAGACATACAGATGGCTAACAAACACATGAAAAGATGCTCAACATCACTCATTATCAGAGAAATGCAAATCAAAACCACAATGAGGTACCATTTCACGCCAGTCAGAATGGCTGCGATCCAAAAGTGTACAAGCAATAAATGCTGGAGAGGGTGTGGAGAAAAGGGAACCCTCTTACACTGTTGGTGGGAATGCAAACTAGTACAGCCACTATGGAGAACAGTGTGGAGATTCCTTAAAAAACTGGAAATAGAACTGCCTTATGATCCAGCAATCCCACTGCTGGGCATACACACTGAGGTAACCAGAAGGGAAAGAGACACGTGTACCCCAATGTTCATCGCAGCACTGTTTATAATAGCCAGGACATGGAAGCAACCTAGATGCCCATCAGCAGAGGAATGGATAAGAAAGCTGTAGTACATATACACAATGGAGTATTACTCAGCCATTAAAAAGAATACATTTGAATCAGTTCTAATGAGGTGGATGAAACTGGAACCTATTATACAGAGTGAAGTAAGCCAGAAAGAAAAACACCAATACAGATACTAATGTATATATATGGAATTTAGAAAGATGGTAACAAAAACCCTGTGTACGAGACAGCAAAAGAGACACTGATGTATAGATCAGTCTTATGGACTCTGTGGGAGAGGGAGAGGGTGGGAAAATTTGGGAGAATGGCATTGAAACATGTATAATATCATGTATGAAACGATTCACCAGTCCAGGTTCGATGCATGATACTGGATGCTTGGGGCTGGTGCACTGGGACGACCCAGAGGGATGGTATGGGGAGGGAGGAGGGAGGAGGGTTCAGGATGGGGAACACAGGTATACCTGTGGCGGATTCATTTCGATATTTGGCAAAACTAATACAATATTGTAAAGTTTAAAAAAAAAAAAAAAGTACTGGAGTGGGGTGCCAAACCAAAATAAGTGCTTCACAAATGCCAAGTTCCCGTAAGTGCAGACTCTACTGATGGCAAAAACTCTGCAAATCAGCATATACTTTAAATAAGAACAGAACCAAAGGCATTCATCTTGATTTGAATCCTCCTTTTTTCCTTTACTGCATATATATTCTGGGCAAGTTATTCCAACTTTCAGTTATCTAATCTATAAAATAGAAAAGCTGATATCTACTATGTTAGATCTAAATGAGATAATTTGTAAATTATATAACATAATTTTTACTGAATACTAAGAAATCAGTAAATAGAGTATAATTTGTTTAAACACAAAAATCCTAAATCTTGCACCTTTACAGGGTCACTCTCACCTTTCAATGGTTAGAACCATATCATGTTTGCAAAGAGGCAGAAGCTTCAGTGTCATACTTTTCTGCCAGGATTACAGAGTGAGGGAAGATCTGATTTATGATCTCCTGTAATTTATCACTCTGTTCTGCTGAAAACTTAATTTTAATTATCTTTCTTAGCTTGTCTCAATTTCTGAGAATGTTTCTCTCAATCCCATTTTATGCCATACTTGAAGAAATCTTTCTCCATGTGTTTTCCCTAAATGATCATCTACTAGCACACAAGGCTGTTTCTCTGTAGTATCGTCACGGCATATTTGTGGGTAATTAAAAATAATTATAGCATAAAGCAAAATACAACTTTAAAACAGATGCCAGATATAACTGTTCCCAAAACTGTATCATGTAATCGTAAAAACGGGGAATTTCTCATTTGCTTTGTGACTTCAATATAAGCTGGACTGCTACAATATTGGGGGTGGTGGGGCTCTCTCTCTCTCTCTCCAGACACTTCCTTCTTCTGCTCTTTCCCATATTTTCCAAATCTATTTCTTCTAAACTGTCATAAGGCAATCCTCAGATTCCTGACCTTCAGTGAAGAAAAGGCTTTTCTTGTGATTCATCCCTATGGACAAATCAAATGTCAATATACTCCTCTTTATTTCACTTCTTTTGCAGTTAGATTGAGGCCATGTAGATGCAAAGGGATAGAATATAGACTAACGCTTTCAATGTACCACATTTTATAGACTTGACATTGGAGTCATGCAAATTGTATATCTTTATAAAACAAAATAAATATTTGAAAGTATACGCTAATTCATCTATTCAGTTCAGTTCAGTCACTCAGTCATGTCTGACTCTTTGCGACCCCATGAACTGCAGCATGCCAGGCCTCCATGTCTATCACCAACTCCCGGAGTTCACTCAAACTCATGTCCATCAAGTCAGTGATGCCAATCCAGCCATCTCATCCTCTGTCACCCCCTTCTCCTCCTGCCCCCAGTCCCTCCCAGCATCAGAGTCTTTTCCAATGAGTCAACTGTTCGCACAACGTGGCCAAAGTACTGGAGTTTCAGCTTTAGCATCATTCCTTCCAAAGAAATCCCAGGGCTGATCTCCTTCAGAATGGACTGGTTGGATCTCCTTGCAGTCCAAGGGACTCTCAAGAGTCTTCTCCAACACCACAGTTCAAAAGCATCAATTCTTCGGCGCTCAGCTTTCTTCACAGTCCAACTCTCACTTTCATACATGACTACTGGAAAAACCATAGCCTTGACTAGACGAACCTTTGTTGGCAAAGAAATGTCTCTGTTTTTGAATATGCTATCTAGGTTGGTCATAACTTTCCTTCCAAGGAGTAAGCGTCTTTTAATTTCATGGCTGCAGTCACCATCTGCAGTGATTTTGGAGCCCCAAAAAATAAAGTCTGACACTGTTTCCACTGTTTCCCCATCTATTTCCCATGAAGTCATGGGACCAGATGCCATGATCTTTGTTTTCTGAATGTTGAGCTTTAAGCCAACTTTTTGACTCTCCTCTTTCACTTTCATCAAGAGGCTTTTTAGTTCCTCTTCACTTTCTGCCATAAGGGTGGTGTCATCTGCATATCTGAGGTGACTGATATTTCTCCTGGCAATTTTGATTCCAGCTTGTGCTTCTTCCAGCCCAGCGTTCTCATGATGTACTCTGCATAGAAGTTAAATAAGCAGGGTGACAATATACAGCTTTGACGTACACCTTTTCCTATTTGGAACCAGTCTGTTGTTCCATGTCCAGTTCTAACTGTTACTTCCTGACCTGCATATAGGTTTCTCAAGAGGCAGGTCAGGTGGTCATCTCTTTCAGAACTTTCCACAGTTTGTTGTGATCCACACGGTCAAAGGCTTTGGCATAGTCAATAAAGCAGAAATAGATATTTTTCTGGAACTCGCTTTTTCAATGATCCAGCGGATGTTGGCAATTTGATCTCTTGTTCCTCTGCCTTTTCTAAAATCAGCTTGAAAAGCACTAACATTTTTTGGTGGAATCTTTAGCATTCTTCATATACAGTATCAAATCATCTGCAAATAGTGGCAGTTTTAATTTTTCCTAAACAATTTTGATTCCTTTTATTTTCTTTCGTCTGATTGTTGTGGCTAAGACTTCTAGTACAGTGATGAGTAAAAGTGGTGAGAGTAGGCAAACTCGTCTTATTCCTGATCCCAAGAGGAAAAGCTTTCATCTTTTCACCATTGAGTATGATGTTAAGCAATCAGTTTGCCATGCTTCCCTGGAATGGCTTCCCATACCTGGCTCATCTGGTATAGAATCCACCTGCAATGTGCGAGACCTGGGTTCGATCCCTGGGTTGGCAAGATCCCCTGGAGAAGGAAACGGCTACCCACTCCAGTATTCTGGCCTGGAGAATTCCATGGACTGTATAGTCCATGGGGCCACAAAGAGTCAGACACGACTGAGCAAGTTTCATTTGCCATTCATGGTCTTTATTATGTTGAGGTACATTCCCTCTAAACCCACTATATTGAGTTTATATCATAACTGGATGTTGGATTTTGTCAAATATTCTTTGTGTATCTATGGAGATGATAATATGATTTTTCATCCTTTGTCTTGTTAACGTGATGTAGCTCTTTGACTGATTTGTAAATATCAAAGTATCCTTATACCCTTGAGATGAATCTCATTTGATCTTGGTGTATGATTCTTTCAATGTATTGTTGAATTTGGTTTGCGAGTACTGAATTTTTTGTTGAGAGTTTTTGCATCTACGTTCATCAGGGACAATGGCCTTTAGTTCTTTTTTTTTCATAGTATCTTTGATTTAAATACTAGTGTAATACCTGCCTCATAGAAAAAAATAATGGAAATGATCATCCTTTTCAATTTTGGGGGATAGTTTGACAAGGATAGG
Source organism: Bos indicus x Bos taurus (assembly GCF_003369695.1). NCBI lineage: Eukaryota > Metazoa > Chordata > Mammalia > Artiodactyla > Bovidae > Bos > Bos indicus x Bos taurus. The sequence continues at coordinate 18,049,512 of NC_040083.1, read as the reverse complement.
TATTAACTGTTTAAACGTTTGGTAGAATTCACCTGTGAAAGTGTCTGGTCCTGGACTTTGCTTGTTAGGACAATTTTGAAAACCAGTTATCAGGAAATTCAAATCAAAACTGTAATGACATATCACCTCACACCTATCAGAATGACTATTATCAAAAAGGAAAATAAAGGAATAACAAGTGTTGATGAGGATAAGGAAAAAAGGGAACCCTTGTGCACTGTTGGTGGGAATCTGAATTAATGTAGATACTACGGAAAATTGTATGGAAGTTCCTCAAAAAATTAAAAATAGAGCTACCATATCATCTAGCAATTTGATTTCTGTGTATTTTTCCAAAGAAAACAAAAACATTAATTCTAAAAGATACAGCCACTCCTATGTTCACTGCAGTGTTATTAATAGCCAAGATATGGAAGCAACATTAAGTGCCCACATATAGATGAATGGATAAAGCTGTGGTATACATACTTAATAGAACATTAGCCATAAAAAGAATGACATATTGCCACCTGTGACAATATGACTGGATCTAGAGGGCATTATGCTAAGTGAAAAAAATAAATCAGACAAAGAAAGACAAATATTGCATATCTTTACATGTATGTGGAATCTAAAAAAGAGAGAGAGAAACACATTTGCAGATACAGAGAGCAACCTAGTAATTGTCAGAAGGGAGAGAGTGTTGGGGAATAAATGAAATAGGCAAGGGGGTTAAGAGTACAAGATTCCAGTAGTTAAATAAGTCATGGGGTAGAAAGTATAGTATAGGTCAACAATATTGCAATACTTTGTATGGTAAAAGATAGTTACTTGACATCATGATGATTTTGTACTGTACATAAATGTCAAACTAATATGCTGTACTCACAGGCCCAATAATATTTTATGTCAACCATACTTCAATATAAAATAAAAATAAAAAAGTAAATCCTAAAAGTTAAAGTGAAACAAAAAGGCTGTATTATACACTCACTTGCAGAAACTACACCAATGTAGTTAAAAAAGAATGATTTGTGGCTATAATTAATAACACTATATTCTATTTTTGAAAGTTGCTAAGGGAAAAGTGCTCATCAGAAGAAAAAAAGCTTCTAACTGTATGTGGTGATGGATGTTAACTAGACATACTGTGATGATCAGTTCAGTTCAATTCAGTCGTTCAGTCCCGACTGACTCTTTGTGACCCCCTGGACTGTAGCACCCCAGGCCTCCCTGTCCATCACCAACTCCCGGTGTTTACTCAAACTCATGTCTGTTGAGTCAGTGATGCCATCCAATCACCTCATCCTCTGTCACGCTCTTTTCCTCCTGCCTTCAATCTTTCCCAGAATCATGGTCTTTTCTAAGGAGTCAGTTATTCATATCAGGTGGCCAAAGTATTGGAGTTTCAGCTTCAGCATCAGTCCTTTCAATGAATATTCAGGACTGATTTCCTTTAGGATGGACTGGCTGGATCTCCTTGCAGTCCAAGGGACTCTCAAGAGTCTTCTCCAACACCACAGTTCAAAAGCATCAATTCTTCGGTGCTCAGCTTCTTTATAGTCCAACTCTCATATCCATACATGTCTACTGGAAAAACCATAGCCTTGACTAGACGGACCTTTGTTGGCAAAGTAACGTCTCTGCTTTTGAATATGCTATCTAGGTTGGTCATGACTTTCCTTCCAAGGAGTAAGCGTCTTTTAATTTCATGGCTGCAGTCACCATCTGCGGTGATTTTGGAGCCCCCAAAAATAAAAAGTATGTCACTATTTCCACTGCTTCCCCATCTATTTACCATGAACTAATGGGACCAGATGCCATGATCTTAGTTTTCTGAATGTTGAGCTTTAAGCCAACTTTTTCACTCTCCTCTTTCACTTTCATCAAGAGCCTTTTTAGTTCTTCTTCACTTTCTGCCATAAGGGTGGTGTCATCTGCATATCTGAGGTTATTGATATTTCTCCCAATCTTGATTCCAGCTTGTGCTTCACCCAGCCCAGTGTTTCTCATGATGTACTCTACGTATAAGTTAAATAAGCAGGGTGGCAATATACAGCCTTGACGTACTCCTTTTCCTATTTGGAACCAGTCTGTTGTTCCATGTCCAGGTCTAACTGTTGCTTCCTGATCTGCATACAGGTTTCTCAAGAATCAGGTCAGGTGGTCTGGTATTCCCATCTCTTTCAGAATTTGCCACAGTTTATTGTGATCCACACAGTCCAAGGCTTTGGCATAGTCAATAAAGCAGAAATAGATGTTTTTCTGGAACTCTCTTGCTTTTTTGATGATCCAGTGAATGTTGGCAATTTGATCTCTGGCTCCTCTGCCTTTTCTAAAACCAGCTTGAACATCTGGTAGTTCATTGTTCACATACTTCTGAAGCCTGGCGTGGAGAATTTTGAGCATCACTTTACTAGCATGGGAGATGAGTGCAATTGTGTGGTAATTTGAGCATTCTTTGGTATTTCTGGTTTTGGGGATTGGAAGGAAAACTGACCTTTTCCCATCCTGTGGCCACTCCTGAGTTTTCCAAATTTGCTGACATATTGAGTGCAGCACTTTCACAGCTGTGATGATCATTTCATATTATATTCATATATTGAATCACTATATGGGAAGCCTCCAACTAACAGAATGTTATATGCCAATTACATCTCAATAAAAAAAGACAATTTGTCTATTTAATACATTTTTATAATAAATAAACCTAGTGGTTTATTTTAACCTATTTTAAGAATTAAGCAATGCAGGAAAAAACTTAGAAGCTATTTCTTGAACATGATGATGATACCGTTATTGTCAATTTGCTGTATGTAGATTTTGATATAAAGACAATGGAAAATTATGTTGTTGAGAACTAGGATTATGGACATAGGAAAGAGGAGGTATACATATAAGATATATTAATAAAGTAAAAATCTTATACTCCTGAATTTATATAAGACTGATTACTATGAATTCATGGATTATTTTAACAAAAATTCTAATTTCCTAGACAGACCACAATGATTTTCCACTTCTGATGTTTACACTTCTGTAAAATACCCTCCCCAAGTGGCAGTGAGATCTGTGTTGTTTCTCAGTAAGAGAATATGGCCAAGGTTGCTGGATACACTGTCTTTGTTAGAGTATTTTATTTGGCAAATGTGATAGGGTTACTCCTGTGAATATATCATACTCCATCTTAACAGAGTGAGAGATTCTTATCAGTGTGATGAAGTGAGTAGCCATGATGGAAAAGTTCTTAAGGCAAGAAACTGACACTTACTAGAACATAAAACCTGCTGCTGCTGCTGCTAAGTCGCATCAGTAGTGTCCGACTCTGTGCGACCCCAGAGACGGCAGCCCACCAGGCTCCTCTGTCCCTGGGATTCTTCAGGCAAGAACACTGGAGTGGGGTGCCATTTCCTTCTCCAATGCATAAAAGTGAAAAGTGAAAGTGAAGTCGCTGAATTGTGTCTGACTCCTAGTGACCCCATGGACTGCAGCCTACCAGGCTCCTCCGTCCATGGGATTTTCCAGGCAAGAGTACTGGAGTGGGAGAACATAAAAGCAGCTTCCAGTAAATTGTCAACAAAAAGTTGGGGCTTTCAGTCATACACTGCAAAAGATGGATTCCAAAACACAAATGTACTCTGGGCCTGGAAGTATATTCTCCACCTAGCCTCCAGATGACAATACAGGTGGTTACTACTTTCACTGCAAAGCACATGGCCAAGTCATGCTCAGAAACCAGGCCTGTGGAAACTATGAAATAAGAAATATATATTGTTTTAAGCTAAGTTTGTGATAATTTATTATGTAGGATTAAAAAAGTATACATATCACTTATTATTTTTAAAAAACTTACAATGCCTAACTCAGAAGTAACAAACACTCTAACAACCAGTGCAGACTCAATTTTTTCCTGAATAAGCTAATGCTTCTTAGAGAAATAACTGATTATACATTTAGAATAAGCAATGCATGACTAGAGCCTACACTCAGTAGAGATCTCAGAAGATTCACACCTTAGTCTAGGTCTACAGAAAAGAAAATGTAAATACGAGAAATGGAGAGAAATGGTACCCTAAGAACCAAAAAGAAAAGAGGTGAAAAATAGCATATCTAAAATGAAAAATGCAATATATGGGCTTAATGGCAGATCAGACATTGCAGAATAAAAGACAAATGAACTTTAAGACATACAACAGAATCCATCCAAAGGAAGCAGAGAGAAATAAAAGACTGAAAAAAGTAGAGACTTTTTTTCACATGTGAGCTAATATCAAATGGTTTAATATATACGCAATTTTAATCCCCCAAATAGATACAGAAACAAGTTTTTTAGAAATAATTGATAAGAATTTTCCATGTTTGATGAAAATAAGAAACCAACACATGTGAGAAGCCCATCAGACATTAAAAGGGATGAACACAAAGAAAACAATATCAAGATATGCAACACTAACGAACAAATAACTCAAGACCAGTGAAAAGGAGAAGCTTTGAAAAGTAGAGACAGAAAGAAGAAAAAAGAAAGACTGGCAATTGTATCCATCCAAAGTAATTAAAGAATAGAAACTGTATATATGAAATATGTATTGTTTACATTCGCTAGGATTGTGAAAATCACTACAAAAGAGTAGACAACTGACACATCTCATTGTTAGGGAAATGCACAGCGAGCAACGCAGTAGCAGCGAGCACCTTGGCACCCAGCCGTTAGACGTTTAATTTCTCACTAAAACAAACTAATATCCCTTAGAAAAACTGCTGGTTAAAACTTGCGACAGGTAAACTTATGTATGTATGACTATAACTACTTTACTTAGTCTAAACTTACTTTAAAGATAATTGACAGTTTCAATGAAAAATACTAGTAATGTATCATTTTTGAGTTATATGTGGTACTAAAATGCATAGCAAATGCACAAAAAGGAGAAATGGAGACAGTAGAGAAGAGGGAAATGGAAACCCACTCGAGTACTCTTGCCTGGAGAATCCCATGGATGGAGTAGCCTGGTAGGCTACAGTCCATGAGGTCGCACAGAGTTGGACGCGACTGAGCGACTTCCCTTTCTATACATCAAGTAGTATTCTATTATTTGAAAGTGGACTATAACAAATTAAATCCTAAAGCAACAGTTGAAAAGAATAAAATAAATAAGTAGAATTATTTTAAATATAATACACAAGGCTAAAAAGAAAAAAAAACAAAGAATAGGAAAAATAGAATATACAGTAATGGGTAACAAATTAAAATTCAACCGTATCAATAGTTACATTAAATGTAAATGTTTTAAATACTTCAATTAAGTAGCAAAAAGTATCAAACTGAACATAAACAGGACTCAATTATAAATTCTCTACAAGACAACCACTATAATATGAAGACCATTTGCAGAAAATTAAAAAATGAGAAAAGATCCATCACATAAAAATAAAAGGTTAAAAAAGTGGATTGGCTGTATAAATAGGAGGTAAAATATATATCAGAAAAAGAATAAAAGATAAATGTATCAGTGCCTCAAGAGGACATAGCAATTTAAAATAGATGTACATAGAATAATTAGAAGTAAGTTATGTAAACAATTTATGGAAAAAAACCTTAAATATTTGGAAATTAAACTACAAGATTCTAAATAACATATGGGTTAAAGGAAAAAAAGAAATTTTAAAATATTTTGAAAAAATTAAAATGCAATATAGCAAAGTTTATAGGATGCAACAAAAGTTGTGCTTAGAAGGAAATTTAGTTTTACAAACTTACATTTGACAAAAAATATTTAAATCAGTTATCAAACTTTTACCATAGGAAGCTAGAAATAAGAGAAAATTAAGCTAAAATAAAATTTACAGAATATTAAGAGAAAAAAAGGAAATCAAATAGAAAACAATAACATCATAACAGAAAGCAGATTGGTGTTTTCCAGGAACAGACTCAATGCAGCTCTTTCTCCAATCCTCTTTTGTCATAATTTAACCTCTTATTAAATTTTGCTTTACCATCAATAAAAATTACAAGACAAAAATTGCATCCCACTTCCAATGTTTCTAAATTAATATCGACATTGGCAACAAATCAGCTATAGGCTCTGAGAAACACTGAAATTTATTCATATATTTAGAATACCCCATTCCCTTCCAATCTGTCCTAATGTAATTGTACTATTCTCCCAGCTGTTTCAGATCTTTTCTTTTTTGGCTCCCATACCATTCTTGGGATAGACAAGCACAAAGTCAGAGCAATGACAATTGGAACTCCATGACTATTCCATTGAAAGTCAATTGAATTTCAATTTCCTTCAATGGAGAAAGCCAGGAGGAACCAATTATTGTTGCTTTAACATTATGCAATTTTACCTCAGGCACCACTTAGGATCCAAATGAAAACATTTCAATTCCTGCTTATTACCTTCTTCCTGATAAAACACTACTTTTCCCTGGCTCCTGAAAATGGTGCTATATCAAGGGAAACCTCTATTAAATACATTTTACCATCTTGGCCATATTAACAACTATTAAAAGAAAAAAAGATACACAGAGACCAATACTGCACAGACAATGCTGTGTGCTGTTTATTCTGCCAGCCATTTTATGTGGTGATGCTCTTCTTTCCACTCGTGACAACTTACTTGAGAATAAAGTCAGTACACATTCACTTTCTGTCTGGGACATCAATTCCCAATCTGGAAGAACTCTCATCTCCATGCTGAGTTAGCTTGCATCTGCCACAACCACAGGATTTCAGGGAGGCTATTGGCACGACTCACACATTTCCACTGTGAAGCTTGGCTTTGGGAAGGAGGGAGTGCAAACACTGTTCCCCAAGCAGTCACTGGGTCCACAAACTGTGAAAGCCAGAGCCACCTAACAAGCTGTGAAAATTTCAGCCACCTGAGGAGCTGTGAAAGCCAGAGCTGGTATGAGCTGCAGAGACAGGAGCTGCAGGAATATCCAGAGGAGATGCAAACATCCTAGGCCCTTATGTCAGCCGAAAAGAAAAAACTCCATGCATTTTTGAATTGAGTAACAAAGTCAGCAGGAATGAAAAACTTAAGACATGAAAATAAACTCAACCATATTCAAAAACTGACTATACAAATGTAGGATGTTAGCCACCCTAAGCCATTAGGTTATAGGTCTCTTGTTCAGTTGCTAAGTCGTGTCTGACTCTTTTCTAGGATTCTCGTACTCCCCCCCTTAAGAAAATATATAAGAAGAATAAAAAGAAACTTAAGCATCAAACATGTCCAGGGCCTAAAAATTGAGTCAGTTTCTCAGCCAGACTCTTGATTCTGCAGCTCAGCATGTGAAAAAAAACTATTAAAAAAAAAAAAACCTCTGGGGTAGCCCAAGCTGCAAGGAAATGTTCTGCCTTTTTCCCAGTCCTCTCTCATGTTAGAGCAGCAACCAGGAGTTTTTATGGGTCATTACTTCTCCTTATGTTCTGCAAAATAGACTGCATTCTGCCCAGGACACATCTGGCATGCTGCCTTTCCCCACTAAGCCCCCTGAATACTGTTTCTCTTGTCCCAATTGGACATGAAATTGTCACGCCGATACAACTTCATCACTACATCGCTTTTCATGCTAGTGTGAGCCTCATCGCAGCTTTTAAGAATTTAAAGGGCGATATCAATTATCCTTTCAAAGCTGCTTCACATCACTGGAGAAGCTTTGAAAATTAGATTTAAGTTCCTGTTGTCAACTTATCTCGGAGTTGTGTTAGGTCACGGAAGCTGGTTTTTAGCTAAGGTATGAAAAGAAGCAGAATAACTTTGAACTTTGTTTTTTAGATTGGCACTGCTCAAAAGACCACGGGCATGTCTTGGATTAATAATCCAGAATGTGTCTCTCAAGATTTCTTCGATTACTTTTGTCATCCATAATAGATATTAGCTGTTAAAGTACTCAGGAAGTCAGAATCTTACAAAAATGCTTTTGGAAATTTCGAAAGGCTTTCAACACAGGGTAGTAGGGAAAAAAATGGAAGTTTTGTCCTTGTGAGTTTTTCCTTCTCCCTTAGGTTCTGAAGGAGATTATCAAAATTAAGAATTACATGCTGAATTCAGACTAGATTCTTATTAAAGGATACATTTCTATAAAGAGTAAAGCTATGACCTTTATGAAAATACAAAATAAGCATATGTCAAAGATTTTATTAATATTTAACTCAGTTAATGAGGAAACAGTAGGATGTTACAAGGAATTCAAAAGAGGATTCAAAGAACAACACACACATAGACAATCAGGAATGCTAAGTGAATTTGCAAAGAGGTGATGAAAAACTAGATAACTGCACTCCCCTGAATACAATTAATATGCACTGCTGTGGACAAGAATCATCTACATCAGTATTAATTTTCTACAACCCAGAGGTGGAACGTGAAAGGCAGAGACAACCTGAAAAGGTACCCTGGATAATACCTAGTTTTCTACTAAAGACAGTGTCTTTTTCATTCTGCTCTTTTGCATAATTTTCCCTGTCATTGAAAACAAAAGGCTGAAAAGAAGTAAAGAAGACCTGCCCACATCTCACTCAGAACTGCTGCTTAAGAAAACCCAGAACTGGCCTTGCATGTATCTATAATTAACATTATTCTGTTGTTTATTTTGTACAACTTCCAAATACCGATCTGTTAAGAAAGTTATATATAGATGTGTATCACATGGCAAATTAACTTCCCAGGGTGGCTGCAACAAGCTGCCGTGAACAAGGCGACTTAAACAAAAACTTACTATCTCACAGTTCTAGAGACTAGAAATCTGAAATCAAGGTGTCAGCAGGGTTGACGTCTCCTTGGTGCTCTGAGGTCCTTCTCGTTTCTGATGATTGCCTTTAATCCACATCCTTCCTTACTTGTCTTACAGACACATCACTTCGATCTCTACCTGTATTGTCACATGATGCTTTCCCTGTGTGTCTGTTATTTTTGTCCACATTTCTCTCTTCTTATAAAAACACCAGTCATACTGGATATAGGGCCCACACTTATCCTGTATGACTTTGTCTTAACTTGTTTACATCTACAAAGACTCTCCAAGTAAGGTCATATTCACAGGTTCTAAGTAAACATGAACTTTTGAGGGACAGTATTCAACCCAGCATATCAGGAGATACCAATTATAGAGAATGTAGAGAGTGGCATTTCTTGCCAAGAGATTGCCAAGGAACCCTGAAAGGCAGACCGTTTTAAAAGGCAACAGGCTTACCAAAATACTCCAATTAAAAAGCAATTCTTGTTTATAACCAGGTTTGGATTATCTCCAAAAAGCAAACCAAGCAAGTAAGTGTGATACCAGACTTTTGGGCCAAAGTTCCAAAGGCAGCCATCCACTCATTCTTCAGGATTCAGGAGAACCAACTCCTAATTCTAGCTTTGCAACTAATGAGCCATGTAAACTTGGGCATGTCCTCTGTCTAATTGAGCCTCACTTCCCTCTTTTGTCAAATGAGGGAAATAGACCAGAATATTTTTAAGTCTCCTTCCACCTCTAATGGGCTGTGATTTATGATCTCTATGTTATAAATGCAAAATGCCCAACCTAGTTATTAGGACATGAGCTAGACTGCCTTTTAAAAATGTCCAAACCTATTTATATATATGAAATGGCAACCCACTCCAGTACTCTTGCCTAGAGAATCCTGTGGACAGAGGAGCCTGGTGGGCTGCTGTCCATGGGGTCGCACAGAGTCGGACACGACTGAAGCGACTTAGCACGCATGCATGCATGGAGAAGGCAATGGCAATCCACTCCAGTACTCTTGCCTGGAAAATCCCATGGACGGAGGAGCCTGGTAGGCTGCAGTCCATGGGGTCGCGAAGAATTGGACATTTACTGAGCGACTTCACTTTCACTTTTCACTTTCCTGCATTGGAGAAGGAAATGGCAACCCACTCCAATGTTCTTGCCTGGAGAATCCCAGGGATAGTGGAGCCTGGTGGGCTGCCGTCTATGGGGTCACACAGAGTCGGACACAACTGAAGCGACTTAGCAGCAGCAGCAGCAGCATGGTTTCTAAAGTTAGAACACAATCTTTGGAATCTTTTTTCATTGATTGTAATAGGATACAAATTTGGGTCTCCCATTATCCCTTAAAAATGGGATATGTTCCCTGTTTCCACATTTCTTCCATATGACCTTGTACCCTTGGCCACAAGGGTGAGACTTTCACCTTCAAAACCCCAGGAGACATCACCATAACAGTCTTGCTTGGCTGTAAGTGCAGCCCTTTGCAAAGATGACAGTTACAGGGACTCTGCTGGAAACAGTTTTCGATGCAGGGGTCCTGTAGGGCTGGCTGGATCCGAATGGACACTGGACCAGGCTGGAACAAACAGGACTCTTTTTTGAAAATTTAGAAGTGAGGATTAGATAAGACTCATCAGAGTCCCGTGGACAGCAGGAAGATCAAACCAATCAATCTTAAAGGAAATCAACCCTGAATATTCATTGAAAGGACTGAAACTGAAGCTCCAAAACTTTGGCCACCTGATGCAAAAAGTCAACTCATTGAAAAAGACTCTGATGCTGGGAAAGACTGAAGGCAAAACAAGAGGGTGGCAGAAGATGAGATGGTTAGATGGCATCATTGACTCAATGGACATGAATCTGAGCAAACTCCAGGAGACAGTGAAGGACAGGGAAGCCTGGTGTGCTAAGAGTCAGATACAACTTATGGACTGAACAACAAATAAGATCGCCCTATGCTCTTCTTGTAAACCGAGAAATACAAACTGGAAAACTACCGATTGCGTACATAAAGTCAAAAGAGAGCAAAATGAGAGAGCAGAGGAGTAAAAGGTGGTTGTTTTTTTTGTTTGTTTGTTTGTTTTAGTTTGTTTGCTTTTTATGTGCAGAGAGAGCAAGAGATGTTACTATCTGACATCTGATGGCTTTTACTTCTTGTGAGAACTGGAAGCATCCTTGGCCCAGGACTCTCTTTCTTAAGCTGCTTTGAAGTGGTTTTACTATTTGCAATTTAAATAAACTTGGCTGAGATATTGTTGATTTAATGCATTACTGATTAAGAAATTTCCTTGTTGTGTTAAATTCTTTGACAATGTCCTTTCTTAAGAGAATATATATATATATATATGGGATTTCCAGGTAGCTTAGTGGTAAAGAATCCACCTGCCAATGCAGAAGAGGTGGGAGATGTGAGTTTGACCCCTGGCTTGGGATGATACCCTGTAAAAGGAAATGGCACCCCAGTCCAGTATTCTTGCCTAGGAAAATCCCATGGACAGAGAAGCCTGGCGGGCTGCAGTCCAAGGGGTTGCAACGAGTTGGACATGACTGAGCATGCATACATACACATACATACATATATAAACACACACACATATATATGAACTTAATTATCCACACTATAGATCAATATTGATTTATCAGAGGTTAACAAAATTAATAATAAACAAAACAATTATACTACAATAAGCTCTTTGGTAATAGAACTTATTTAAAATGATTGTAAATATAATCTAGATAGTTCCCATTGCAGGTAACTTCACTTTGTTGAAGGATTATTAACATCTTTTGTGTAAACTTGTGTATGCCTAAGTTGCAACATGCAGACCACAATCTGGAATCTCCTCTGCATTATAGCCCTGAAACAGAAACATGAAGGGGCTGCAGGACCTATGTTCCACGAAAGGATAATTTCCACCTGCCATCCCAAGACCAATGGCAAGCATAAGAGACACGTAAGAAAGGCTACTTTTCATAGGTCCCCAGGAACAAACAAAAGGATCCATGAAGATCTCCTCCCATGATATCTTAGGAAAGAATAACTAGAGAGTCCAAAGTATATCAAGTAGTCAAATGGTGAAGTCAGTCTAAGAAAATTCAATTGGTTAGAATTCTGCTCTTGATCATGCATTTTGGAGACCATTTCATGTGGAGTTGTTACCAGGGGGCTCAGGTATTTGCCTAATTCTCCTCTCCCCAAGATGAGCCCGGAATAGAACTCAATGCTCATCTCCATGTTTTCTCCATGGGTAAGACGAAGTCAAGGGGCTGGGGAAGCACTACATTCACGTCTGTCTCAGTTTCTTAGGTAATCACTTCCCTATGTGCTTCTTGACGTGATCAATGAGGCAAAATATTAGATAAGCATTTCTTTTATTTATTTTTAAATTGAAGGTTAATTGCTTTACAGAATTTTGTTGTTTTCTGTCAAACTTCAACATGAATCAGCCATAGGTATACATATATCCCCTCCCTTTTGAGCCTCCCTCCCATCTTCCTCCCCATCCAACCCCTCTAAGTTGATACAGAGCCCCTATTTGGCTGTCTATTTTACATATGGAAATGTAAGTTTCCATGTTACTCTCTCCATATATCTCACCCTCTTCTCTCCTCTAGATAAGCATTTCTGAACTTATGTCTTACTTTTTTCCCACAAAGCCTCTCCCAAGCTCAAATACACACACACACACACACACACACACACACACACACAAACACACACACACACACACACACACACACACACACACATATACATACACATATTCCTAGGGTGAAATTTCAGGCACTCTACTTTAAAAAACATATTTGTGTGGGAAGTGTTCTGTAAACTTGAGAATATTAAATACATGTAAACAGTGTTGTAATTTGGGACTGCAAGAACTGAATGTGTAGAGGACAGAAATACAGAGGATCTTGTACAACCAAGGGGAAACAAAGTTTTAAGTATTAGTTAATATCACAAATAAATGTAATTTTGTAAGAGTCTTTAAGTTTCAATTTCTACAAATACATACCCATGTCTATTATGCATTCATATAACAACAGAAGTTAACATCTAGTTAGTACACACTACATATCAGATATTGTTAGACACTTTATAAATATTATTTCTTCAAATCTCTCACTAAACTAATGTCTTCTTTCAAATACTATAAGCATCAAGATAATATAACTTACCTATGGTTTTCCAAAACCAGAGAGTGAATTTGGAATACTCCTAAACTACTCTATACCCACATTACCTGTAAATGTGATATTTTGGTTTTCTGTCTATGATGATTATAAATCCATGACACCGCCTAAAATTCACCCACTTACACACTCATTACAAACCCATTCCTGATTCAGACTACACCTCATTGAAAGGAATCTGGCTCACAGGATTATATGCTCTTCCTAAAACTTCCTCAAACGAAAAGTGAAACAAAACCAAAGCTAGTCCAGGAACAGTTCACCCTCTGAAACTCTCAAGAGCCTTCCCCTACTCCTCTCGCTCACCCTCCCTTGCTTGGGTCCTGTGGCCTTCTCTCTGTTCTGGGCCAGCTTATTTAGTGTTTTATAACCTGCTCCCCACACGTCACCTCTCTGTGCCGTGAAAACACCCCTGGGCTCGAAGTTCTTTTTCTGCTCTGATTGCTTTCTGGAGAGTAGTTGCCTTCATTGCTTTTATAGTTGTCCTTTGTTGGAGAGAAAATAAGGTAAAGAGAACGGGGCAGAGGAAAAGGGGAACACAAGACAATGAATTCTATACTGTGGTATGTTCAGGAGGAATATTTCTGGCAGTGTCAATACTAAATGACCTTGCACTTGAACTGAACACAAGTACAAGTGGAACATTTTTTTTTTTTTTTAATAGCTGTTTCAAGAACATTTTATCCTTTACAGAAGGTTTACTTTTTGGAGGTAGAAATGAAAGAACATGGATAAGGATGATATTTAACAACACAGATGAACCTGAAAGGCATTATGCTACTTACAAAATAAGTCAGTCACAGACGGCAACCACTGCATAAGTCCGCTTATATGAGGTATCTAACATAGGCAAACTTAACAGAAGCAGAAACTAGAATGGTGGTTCCCAGGGAACTGGAGATGGGAGTTGTTCATTGGAGGTTACAGCCATATAAGACAAGTTCTGAAGACACACAATACCCCACGGTGCTCACAGGTAATAATATATGGTATGTGCACCTGTTTATAGTTTTGATTTTCTTCCTTTCTAGATTATTTCTGGGCTGAAGAAACACCACTGGTGATCTATGATTGGCATGCTTCGAGAATCAAGGTTTCTGGCTCACTAGCCAAAGGAAACGACATAAGTGGCCCATATTTGTTCGGCGGGTAAGTCTTCATGTTAAGTGACCCTCCACAAAAATAAGAAACAACGGACATAAGGGAACTTGTGGACGTGATGGGCATGTTTACTACCCGGTTTGCCATTTTGGTACCACAAGTGTATGTATATGTCAAACGCATCAAATTGTATTCATTAGATATGTGCCGTTTGTGCTAATATCAATGAGATCAATAAAATGGGGGAAGAAAGATTTGATTCAAAACTAAGTAAAGATTATGTGAACCCACCTGCCAATGCAGGAAACACAGGAGATGCAGGTTTGTGTATCTTGTGTGAAACACAAGGATCTTGTGTATCTTGTGTGAAACACAAGGATCTTCCTGAGTGGGGAAGATCCCCTGGAGAAGGAAATGACAACCTAGTCCAGTATTTCTTGTCTGGAAAATTGCATGGACAGAGGAGCCTGATGGGCTATAGTCCATGGGGCTGCAAAGAGTCGGACATAACTGAGCATGCATACATACATATACGCATGCACACACACACACACACACACACACACCAGGATAGAAGAAAACTACCCACACATAATTTTAACCACTACATTTGTGAAACACAGGCTGTGAGTGGACAGGGTTATTTCTAGCTCACCTCACTAACGGGCACTGCTGCATCCTCATCTCTAAAGTGGAGGAATAATAATGATTCATACTACATAGGGATGATGTCAAATGTGGGAACAATACAGCTGACCTTGAACAACACTGGGACTAGGGGCATCAAACCCTGCTCAATCAAAAATCTGCATATAACCCACCCCAGTGTTCTTGCCTGGAGAATCCCAGGGACAGAGGAGCCTGGTGGGCTGCTGTCGATGGGGTCACACAGAGTCGGATACGACTGAAGCGACTTAGCAGCAGCAGCAGAAGACTCTTACAGACCACATGTAAACAAAACTCACAAAAATCTCTTTACACACTTTATCTGGCTACACTAGACTGAATAAAGTTCTCAAAATATGTTCCAAAAAAAAAAAATCTGCATATAATTTTACAGTCGGCCTTCCATATCTTCAGTTCCTCTGTGTATCTGTGGTTCCACATGCAAGGGTTCCACCAACCACAGATCATATAGTCTGTATTGATTTTTAAAAATCTACATATAAGTGAATCTGCATAGTTCCAACTCATCTTGTTCCAGGGTCAAGTATATCAATGATGGTAATTAATAACTTGATGTTCTTAGTCGTGTCCTACTCTTTGACACCACATGGACTGTAGCCCACCAGGCTCCTCTGTCATGGGGATTCTCCAGGCAAAAATAATAAAGTGGGTTGTCATCTCCCTCCTCCAGGGGATCTTCCCAACCCAGGGATTGAACCCAGGTCTCCCTCATTGCATGTGGATTCTTTACTGTCTGAGTCACCAGGGAAGCCCAAGAATACTGAAGCGGGTAGCAGCCTATCCCTTCTCCAGGGGATCTTCCTGACCCAAGAGTCGAACTGGGGTCTCCTTCATTGCAGGCAGATTCTAATAACTTTATAAGAATGAGTATAATGGTAATTCCCTAACCAACTTTTGTAGCATTACTGTATGCCCAATATGGAGCTAAATATATATATTTTATTTGATGTGTACAATTACCTGTGAGGTAGGAATTATACACATTAACTCTTTATCAGCATACCTGACCTACAATGAGGTTTCAGTAAAAAAAACTACAACAATAATTATTATCTTAAATGTTTTGTTACAGTTACTCAATGTTATAATAAAGCTTATCTTGTTGGAAGCATTTTTGCCACAGGTAGAAATTATAGAGAGCAAAGAAAGAGAGGGAAGGGTAGGGCCTCAATCTGCTGATGGAGAAATGAAGAGTCAGGTCTGTAACTGGCACAACTACTGATTAATAAGGACAAATATTTAGAAAGGGATCAGAGATGGGGACTTTCTGGGTGACGTTCTCAGTCAGTATTTCCACCTGCCCCAGCATAACTATTTCTGTTGAGTCATCACCCTTGCCCCCAAGGAAGACTGGATCAAGATGTCAGAGTAAGAGAACTGAGACCAGCTCCTTTAACTCATTGATCACCACCTAAATAATCCTACAAAGACAAAATCAGATGTTTCTGCGGAACCAGGTGCTGAGTGATTTCAGAGACACTTCTGTACTGTCCCTGAGTAAGAGAAAAATCTATTTGCTGATGCTTGAGATTGCTTTCATATGCAAATGTAGGGCAGCCTATAGTCCAAAATTAAAGAGAAGAGGATGAAAAAAGAAAACGTCTGTCTGGAGGGTAAACTTTGTAGTAAGTTTCAGATAAAATGTAATCAATAAAGTATAAATGAATAGTGTTAGTCATTTTCCAATTTTGATGGAGGAGTAGGGAGGGAGGAGGGCAGGAAGATCTTAGAGTAGCAGGTATCCACTGATAACAAAGATGAGAAGCCCTTAAAGGAATGACCATGTTCACATGAGTTGGATCTGGGTGGTTCTAACTAGGCTAGCACCTGCAGAGGTCATACACCGGGCTATCTTAAACTTGTCTGGAAAAGCCAACAGGGCAGCCCTAAGAACCACTTGGTGGTTCTTTCAGTGTTTCATTTTAAGATATAAATACCTTCTCTGAAGAAATATTAATTGTATTATAGCTGCAGTTTGAACTTGGGCAGGTGAATATCAATTTATTTTGGGACTCAGTGTTGAAGAATAACTAAGAGTTTAATATCAACTATGCTGCAGTAATCCAGGAAGATATAACCTAGCGAGAAACAAACTTTTTCACCCTCACGACAAATGTTCAAGGAATAAAAGGATCAGGAGGAAAGATGAGTCAGAAGAGATAATTTGGGATACTTTGACACAAGAGAAGATCTTAATTTAGGAAGGGAAAAAGTAAAGAGATACTCAGATTTTTTTCAGTATCAGAGAAGGAAGAACCAAATGTTCCCAGAGACTTTATCAAAACTCCCTTCAGGTAAAACACATTCCTACTGATATAGGGTTTCCAACTAGTCTCTCTAATAGTCCTTTCTAAGCTGTTTCATATTCATGCAATGTGGGCTGGGATGTTTGCCATAGAACACGCGCGCCTTTATTGTAATGGGTTTTACTACCCCGAACATTTGCTAACAACCTTGACATTTTTATTTGCACCGTGATGACAGGGGAGTATAATAAATTCCCCCCAAAGGTTGCAGAATTGAGACTTAGATAGCAAAGAGAAGAATGAAAAGTGGGAGATGCTGTTGATGAACTGGTGTACCAGGCAAGGAGAAAGTTTTGCAGAGGAGGAGGACACAAAGAGGAAGGCATACTGGGAATGGCTGTTGGGCTCTCAGAGCACAGCAAACGGTTTCTGAGGGCAATTTTCACCACTAATGCAGCCCAATAGAGCTAAAATTCTCCCTCCGTCCTCCTTAAAGTCCATCTAAATAGGAGAAGAACTGAACTGCTATCTTTTATCACAGAGTCTGGGTGGAGAATGGGTGAAATGGAAACAGCCCTTCCAGGCATCACAAGATGGCTTCTCTTCTGATTTTTTTTTTTTTTTTTTCCATTTTAGGACTTTGTAACCACTAGAAGGAACATCAAGCAAGATGCTGAAGTGAGAGTAGTTGATGGTGGGTAAAAGAAATAGCATTACTGATCATCAGATGGGCATGAAAATTCACTTTTATTTATTTTAAAATCTATATCATTATGTATGAGGTGTATGCAAACTCTTACTGTAAAATAAGTGTAAAGCTATTACACACTGCATTTTCCTTTAGTTAGGAGAGCAAGCAAATAATAAATTTAACACAGAGGCATACTCAAAGTCAATCATAATTTCACTTTTCCCCAGATGAACTGGTTTATCACTTAACGTATATGTTACACTCCCTGAGTAGCCTCTCTGGATATCACAAGACTTCAGAATAATATTCACAATGAAAGTGTAGTGAAGAGACTTGGGAGAGGAATGAGACATTCCCAAATTGCAAATCCATGAAATTAGTCAGCTCTCAGACTTGGGTATCCAAGCCCTCTGAAATGGATGATGAATGGCCCACTGGGGACCTCCACCTCCTTACTGGGGATAGAGTTGTGAGGAGGAGAGAGGTGATGTCTTTTGCATAATGAGTCCACTGAGAAAGGGAAGTGTGTAACTGCTGAACCTACGGCAGGGAGCGGACTGTTTGTACGTCTGAAACAGAAAGAAAACAATTTCCGCCGGGGCATATAAGGCTCTTCGGGAAGCAAAAAAGAGACTCAGAACTCAGGAGCAACTTAAACACCTCTGGTGAGGGTGGCGGTTCCAGCATGCAGCTTGTCAAGTTAATTTATGGCTGTGTATAATTGCGTGGTTGCTTTTCCTCCAGAAAGATGAAACAGCCAAGCCAAGAGAGATGGGTATCTCACTGTTTCTAATATAGAGATAAAGATCTTATTTTTAGTGCGAAGTGAAAAAGAATGTGGGGATGCTGGGCAAAGATTAGGTTTTTGCAGGGTTGAAAAGTTTCCAAAAAAAAAAAAAAGCAAAAAGAATGCAGAAATGTTTCAGAAAATCAGGAGCCTAATTACTCAAATTTTTTTAAAAGCTTAACTCTTAAACTTCCCCAAAGTAGGAGACATTCCTTCTGTTACATTATTTTAAATTAGGCTGAGATAGTTCTTGAAACTACAAATCAGGAGCTTGTCATTTAAATCCCAGATTTGTGAAAGCTTTTTTTTTTTTATTATCCCTTTTAGACTGTGACTTGCTGCTATTATAATAAACTGTTAGTGGGAATAACAGCCATGATTAATCAAAGCAGTTGATTATACACTATTAGATTGATTTCAAATTAAATCTTACTTGGACTTCCCTGGTGGCTCAGATGGTAAAGCGTCTGCCTACAATGCAGAAAACCTGGGTTCAATCCCTGGGTCAGGAAGATCCTCTGGAGAAGGCAATGGCAACCCACTCCAGCACTCTTGCCTGGAATATCCCACAGATGGAGGAGCCTGGTAGGCTCCAGTCCATGGGGTCACAAAGAGCGGGACACGACTGAGCAACTTCATTCACTCAGGGTCCATTGGAGAGGAAATACTTTTGGTTAAATAAAAACTGTGCAGGAATGGGAATCTGATTTGTCATATCAAAAGGAAAAGTTGGTTATACCAACCTCCCAGGCCCAGCTCTTCTCCAGAAAACGCTTCTACTAACAGGGCTGTAAAAGGGGTATCAGAGTTTAAGGCATGCATAGGAGCTAAGTTGCGTTAGTCGTGTCCGACTCTTTGTGATCCAGTGGACTGCAGCCCACCAGGGTCCTCTGCCCATGGGATTCTCCAAGCAAGAATGCTGGAGTGGGTTGCATGCCCTTCTCCAGGGGATCTTCCTGACCCTGGGATGGAACCTTCATCTCTCATGTCTCCCACACTGGCAGGCAGGTTCTCTACCACCAGCACCATGTGGGAAGCCCAGTGTTGAAGCCACTGCTGGACAAATCATGACAGGCATTGCTGCAGCCATAGTACCTTGGTTGATGTAAAACAAGATGAGTTCTCTGCACTGAGAAAGCTAGGACTTGAATGGCTGCAAAAGTCAGTTGCCTGAGAGAATTCCTCAAATGAGATTCTTTATAAATGTGTAAAGCCTTGCTCAAGGACCGAATCCAAGGTTGTGGGCATTTTTTAAATGACAATGACACTAATGGAGTCACTGAAATTCCCCTGGTGCTAATAGGGAACTCATTTCCCTACAACATGTTGCCTCTCAGGATTCTCAGCAACAGTCCAGACTCCACCCCACCAAAATGAACTGTCAGATTAGGCTAGATGTGAGACAGGAGCTTGTTCTCAATGCTAGGGATCTCAGTTATTTGGGGAACCTCTTATTATGAATATTTAAACAGAGGCAACAAAAGATGGTCCCAGGCTCATCTAACCAAAGGGCATAACTAAAACTAGAATCAAGGGTAATATTTGCTTTTGATTGAAAATAAAGCTTCTTAACAAAATTATTTAGTTTGTCTCACATGAGGCATAGGGAAAGTGAAGATGATGAGAAAGGAAAGAACATTTATGTTTGGAATGTACTCTTCTGAATCAAAGAGCTAGCTAAACTCACATACTCATCATGAGGTACTGCTCCATATCTTTTTTTCTTTTCCCCCCTATGTTGCTAATCTTTGATTACTTTAATAGATGAAGCAATTGAACTATTTTTTTTAAAAAAGACTCCTACTACTAACGGATTTTTTTTTTTTTTTAGGGTTCAGTTCAGTTCAGTTGCTCAGTCGTGTCTGACACTTTGCGACCCTGTGAATTGTAACACGCCAGGTCTCCCTGTCCATCACCAACTCTGGGAGTTCACTCAAACTCACATCCATCGAGTCCGTGATGCCATCCAGCCATCTCATCCTCTGTTGTCCACTTCTCCTCCTGCCCCTAATCCCTCCCAGCATCAGAGTCTTTTCCAATGAGTCAACTCTTCCCATGAGGTGGCCAAAGGATTGGAGTTTCAGCTTTAGCATCATTCCTTCCAAAGAACACCCAGGGCTGATCCAACCAGAATGGACTGGTTGGATCTCCTTGCAGTCCAAGGGACTCTCAAGAGTCTTCTCCAACACCACAGTTCAAAAGCATCAATTCTTCAGTGCTCAGCTTTCTTCACAGTCCAACTCTCACATCCATACATGACTACTGGAAAAACCATAGCCTTGACTAGATGGACCTTTGTTGGCAAAGTAATGTCTCTGCTTTTGAATATGCTATCTAGGTTGGTCATAACTTTCCTTCCAAGGAATAAGCGTCTTTTAATTTCATGGCTGCAGTCACCATCTGCAGTGATTTTGGAGCCCAGAAAAATAAAGTCTGACACTGTTTCCACTGTTTCCCCATCTATTTCCCATGAAGTCATGGGACCAGATACCATGATCTTCGTTTTCTGAATGTTGAGCTTTAAGCCAACTTTTTCACTCTCCTCTTTCACTTTCATCAAGAGGCTTTTTAGTTCCTCTTCACTTTCTGCCATAAGGGTGGTATCATCTGCATATCTGAGGTGATTGATATTTCTCCTGGCAATCTTGATTCCAGCTTGTGCTTCTTCCAGCCCAGTGTTTCTCATGATGTACTCCGCATAGAAGTTAAACAAGCAGGGTGACAGTATACAGCCTTGACATACTCCTTTTCCTATTTGGAACCAGTCTGTTGTTCCATGTCCAGTTCTAACTGTTGCCTCCTGTATGCTTAATTCCATTTCTGACCAGAAGCTAGGACTGTTTTTGGACTGGAAGCATTAAAATATTCTTGCTAATCCTTCAGATGATTCCCTGAGACCTGATAAACTTCACTGAGTTTTTTTTTTTTTTTTTTTCCCCTTTGATTCATGTATTGCATAAAGATACTCAACAGAAGAAACACTATGGTTCAAGTAATGCTTTGGTCCAACCCTTCTCTAGTATAATACTATCCCTAACAATGCCCATCCTAAGGGAAAATGTACACTCCACAATTGCATCCTGCCTTCTGATAGTGATGAATGACTTGAAAGGGATGTACAATGAGTGCCAGTTCTTCCTTTCTGTCCACAGGCCCTGTGATATCTTTTTACAAAATAGAAGCTGCTTTAAGAACTTTTGTTTAATAAATACTAAATTTAGTTTACTGGGATAGGAAGAAAGGTAGAATAAGGTGTTTTTAAAGCTAAAGGAATAAGCATGAGTTAATCACTTGAGCTGAGGCCAAGGCACGTTGTCCTTAGCTTAACAGAGAGCACTCTATCATTGTAATTTCCTGTAGTCCCGAGGGTGCTAGGATTAGAGGGTAAGACTTCATTCCCCAACTTGAACTAGATCATGGCAAAGGCAGCTGTTAGACTCCCGACTTGCTCAAGTAGCTTATCACAATCTAGGAAAATCTTCCAGATCTTCACTAAACCACATTTCCTATTACACAGAGATCTCTTATGTTATTCCTCTAATCATTTGGGAATCATCTAGACAGTGATAAATTTATTACGCAAGGATTAAAAATAATTTTTCTTATCTGGAATACACCAAGTACAAACATTTTTCTTTTCTAGCATTTTCCTATCATGTGAATAAGAAGAAAACAATAAATATAATTTCCCCATTAGTATCACAGTTTAAATTCCCTATCTGGTCTCTGCAATGATTAAGTAAAATAAAACTTAAATATTTAAGACATTCCACATTCCTATGATTTAGATATTTTTTACAAACCTTGAGTAAATTAATTAAGGGACCAAAATAATTGTTTTGACCGGTTTCCTATAGGTAGCTAAGCAGAGCATACTGTTTTGGACTCACTTTCTAGTGATATCAATTTTAAGCAGTAGACTCTGATATTCATTCATTTATTCATTCTTGTATTAATTTCAAAAAAATATTTAACTTGTACAGCATGCATTGTGCCAGTACTGTAGCTACACCTGAATAATCCATAATTCAATTAGTACAAAATTTGGTTTGCTGGGTTAAAAACTAAAGGAACTCAAAAATACAAGAATATCAATGACAGAGAACAAACAGTGTTAAAACAGGGTTTACAAGGCAGGACTGAGAGATATGAGATTCAGGAAACTACTCCACCTAATGGAACAACTGGAGTAAAAGCAGAAGGTGTATGTGAGAATATGATGGAAGATGAGATGAGATGCGATACATATATACAATGGAATATTACTCAGCCGTGAAATTACAAAACCAGGAGATACATAGAGACGTGGATGGACCTCGACTGTGTCATACAGAGTGAGGTAAGTTAGAAAAACAAATATTGTATATTAACATGTATATGTGAAATCTAGAAAAATGGTTCAGATGAACCTATTAGCAGGGCAGGAATAGAGAGACACAGAGAACATGGAGAACAGACTTGTAGATACAGGGGTGGGCAGGAGGGGTGCGATGATTGGGAGATCGGAAATGGCATATATGCACTGCATTCTAAGTTGCTTCAGTCGTGTCTAATTCTTTGTGATGCCATGGACCACAACCCACAAGGCTCCTTTGTCCAAGGGATTTTCCAGTCAAAAATACTGGAGTGGGTTGCCATGCCCTCCTCCAGGGGATCTTCCTGACCCAGGGATAGAACTCACGTCTCTTAAGTGTCTCCTGCATTGGCAAGGAAGTTCTTTACCACTAGCGCCACCTAGAAAGCCCTATATATACACTGCTGCAGCTGCTGCTAAGTCACTTCAGTCGTGTCCGACTCTGTGTGACCCCATAGACGGCAGCCCACCAGGCTCCCCGTCCCTGGGATTCTCCAGGCAAGAACACTGGAGTGGGTTGCCATTTCCTTCTCCAATGCATAAAAGTGAAACGTGAAAGGGAAGTCGCTCAGTCGTGTCTGACTCTTAGCCACCAGCTAGTCAGAACCTATTGTGTCGCACAGGGAGCTCAGCTCAGTGCGCTGCGGTAACCTAGAGAGGTGGGATAGGGCAGAGGGAGGTCCACAAGGCAGGGGATAC
This sequence comes from Bos indicus x Bos taurus, assembly GCF_003369695.1. Lineage (NCBI taxonomy): Eukaryota > Metazoa > Chordata > Mammalia > Artiodactyla > Bovidae > Bos > Bos indicus x Bos taurus. Next base: position 18,026,032 of record NC_040083.1, on the reverse strand, counting down.
ATGTATACATATAGCTGATTCACTTCACTGTACAGCAGAAATTAACACAACATTGTAAAGCGATTATACCCCAGGAAAAATAAATAAATATAAGGGTTTCCCTGGCGGCTCAGTGATGAAGAATTCACCTGGAATGCAGGAGACTTGGGTTCAATTCCTGGATTGAGAAGATCCCCTAGAGAAGTAAATGGCAACCCACTCCAGTATTCTTGTCTGGGAAATCCCATGGACAGAGGAGCCTGGCGGCCTACAGTCCATGGGGTCACAAATGGTTGGACACAACTTAGGGACTAAACAACAGGAAAAGGGCATTCATGCTGCATCCCTGACATGTTAAGAAACTTGGACTTACTCCTGTAGATAAAGATGAATGTTTGAGAATACAAAGATGAAGGAGAGAACTGTATTTTATAAAACTAGTATTGGGTTTTAGTAATAGTGCCATAGGCTCAGTGAAAAGAATATTTGGAGGTGGATACGAAGGGAAGCTGAAAGTAGATTTAGAAAACTACTGTCATAATCCAGATGAGGAATGTTGGAAACTTGAATTAAGGCAGCTCAAGAGCTGTCTGAGAGTTAATGTGGTAAGACAAATTTGGTAGATATTGCTGAGACAGAGACTGCAGAACCTCACAATTAATTAAACCCAATGAGTGAAAAAAAAAAAAAAAAAGAATAGAAAATCAGGTGATGAACATTTTGTTCAGGAGTGACTAGCACAATTATGGTATCATTCACTGAAACAAGGCAAGTCCTAAGAAATTTTTAACAGTAAAGAAAACAGTGGTGACGATAGATAGATAGATAGTGGGGCAGACAGACGCACACACAGGTTGAATAAACTGGTTCAGAATAAGTAATAGACATATTTGCATCTTTTTAGGGTGGTTTAAGTTTTCATGAAAATATTTCCGTTTTCCCCAGACAATAATGCCATATCACTAATCCAGACTAAAATATGAAAGATGAATTTTTCAATTTCTACCTCCAAATTATCACACATCAAAACTGATGACTTACTTTTACGTTTTCATAATACAAACTAAAATGTTTAAAAATTGAATATTCAGAGAATATCCCTTAACAGATGGATGAACATGTTATGCCACTATGTAGAAACGAATGTATTTTAAAAATCTAATGCTTTTATCTCTAATAAGTTTTGTTTAGCTATCTCTGTTGAGAAACATGGGTTTGGAATTGGCTGTAAATGATCATTGTTAGGCAGCAACTGTTTGCCAGTATTTTTCACTCCTTCTACTACCACTATGTGATTAAAAAACAAACAAAGAAATTAGTAACTTCCTTCAAGGTCACAAGCCAGTAAGTACCAGATACACTACACAAATCCAGATTGGCCTGTCTCAGAAGACAAACTCCATAACACCAGTGAACTGGGGATGTATTTTTGGTTCTACTATATATACAAAAAGTGAAAGTGTTAGTTGCTCAGTTGTTTGACTTGTTGCAACCATCATGGAGTATAGCCCATCTGACTCTTCTGTCCATAGAATTCTCCAGGCAAGAATACTGAACTGAGTTGTCATTCCCTTCTGCAAGGATCAAACTCAAGTCTCCGACATTGCAGGCAGATTCTTTAATGTCTGAGCCACCAGGTTCAACCATATACATCTGTCCATGGGGTAACATTTTTTTGTTTTTTTGTTTTTTTCCTCTCTGAATTCCAGTTCTCTCATCTGCAAAAGGACAGAGTCATTTGTAAAGATAAAAGGATAATATCTGTGAAAACACTTTGAAAGCACTATAAAATAGCATCTGGGATTCCCAGGTGTAAAGTGGTGAAGAACCTGCCTCCCAGCGCTGGAGACTCAGGAGATGTGAGTTTGATCACTGGGTTAGGAAGATCCCCTGGAGAAAGAAATGGAAAACAACTCCAGTATTCTTGCCTGGAGAATTCCATGCCCAGAGGAGCCTGGTGGGCTACAGACCATGGGGTCCCAAAGAGACATGAATGCGCATTAGCACGCATGCATAAAATAGCATCTAATATAGAAAATATGTGGCATTATATGTATTAATGGTAAAAAATAAACTTTATTCCATCTCTTAAGAGGAATCCATGAAATATGGATTAGTTTTCAAAAAATGTGTCTAGAAGTAATTCCTTAATCAAAGTGTGACCTGTTCTGTATTATTACAACCTGATAACTGGTCTAGGATTAAAAGGAAAGACGTCAGTACAACAAATACATGTGGTATAAATCACACATGCAAATCATATACGTTATTTTAGAATTTCTAATAGCTGTATTAAAAAATAAATAAGTGACATTAATTTAATATGTATTTTGCTTCAAAATTTCTTAATATCACTTTATGTAATCAAATGTATGCTTTTATGTGGTCAATATAAAATTTATTAATGAGATACTGACAGCATTTTGTCCACTGGAAGTCTTAAAAGTCATGTGTACATTTTATAATTCCCCCACATCTCGGCTCACACTAGCCATATTTCAACTACTCAGTGATCGCCTGTGGCTAGTGGCTGTCATACTGAACATTGCACCTCTATGGTATTGACAGTGGTCTATGAAGTACTCTGTCACAAGAACTAAGCTCAAAAAGAATGCTCTGTGCTCATAAACAAGGCCACTCAGCTACCTCTTTGGGCATTTGCACAATAAAAAAGAAAGAGTGGGACACAGGCAGAAAGGTTAACAGCAGTCAAGAGACACAGAGGAAGTAGTAGGGAGGTGAAATTATGAATAAGCAGAAGCCATCAAGTAAACAAACAGATACAGAGCAGCCATCAGTGACCAGTAACAACACTAGCACCAAATCTAAACAAAGAAGTTGAATGGAGGTAACAGAAGGCTACTCAGAACATCAGTTGGCCAGTGAAGATGCAATACAGCCTAAAGTATCATTTCAGTTATCCATTAGGCCTGGCACATAGTTTATGAAAAATGTCCTATCTCCCTTCATCACCCTGTTTCCTTTCAATATACTTCCATCACCTTCTGTGTGTATTATGTCAGAGAGAAAGCAACTTCATTTTGCCTTCTACTATGCCTTCACATTTATTTATAGAGTATTCTTTCTCTGGCCTGAAAATAAATTCAACTAGCTCCCTGACTTCCTTAGTCATTCTATAGTCTTTCAGTTTGCAGGTCTTCAGTCTTTCAGGTTGCAAATTTGCCCACGCTTCTGTTATTGAAATGTTTAGTCTCATGTAATAATCAAAACTCCAAATCTCTTCTTCTTCCTGCTCTATGTAGGAAGCACACAGCCAGGAAAACCCCAACCATATCAAACTCTTATTCCCAATCTTCCTAACCACAGTTTTGTTTTGCTTTATATCTAGGGTAAAAGCAAAGTATAAAGAGAGATGAGAAGAAGGGCAGGAAATTTTTACCAGATGCTTGTGATGATCAAGCATTGACATCTCTGGGAGTCAGGTATTTAAAATTGCTTCTTTCTTTCTTACCACCTTTGTGGGTCCTTCAGAACCATATCTGTTCCTCTCACCCAGAGTTGAGGGTCTTTCTTTAGTTGATGGGTTCCCTTGACATGGATAAATACAGTTGGGTGCATTTAAATCCTTGGACAGCCCTGTGACATCCTGTTAGTTACTTCTAGCTACTTTCTTCTGAGGTTGGTTTAACATACTGGGATCATTGGTATTAACCTGAGTTACTAAATCTACCCCATATTGTAAATGACTTTATAATGGAAGTTCAGTTCAGTCACTCAGTCGTGTCCAACTCTTTGCGACCCCATGAATTGCAGCACGCCAGGCCTCCCTGTCCATCACCCACTCCCAGAGTTTACTCAAACTCATGTCCATCGAGTTGGTGATGCCATCCAGCCGTCTCATCCTCTGTCGTCCCCTTCTCCTGCTGCCCCCCAATCCCTCCCAGCATCAATGTCTTTTCCAATGAGTCAACTCTTTGCATGAGGTGGCCAAAGTATTGGAGCTTCGGCTTTAGCATCATTCCTTCCAAAGAAATCCCAGGACTGATCTCCTTCAGAATGGACTGGGTGGATCTCCTTGCAGTCCAAGGGACTCTCAAGAGTCTTTTCCAACACCACAGTTCAAAAGCATCAATTCTTCAGCGTTCAGCTTTCTTCACAGTCCAACTCTCACATCCATACATGACCACATGGAAGTAGAATATTGCAAATCTCTTGACTGAAGGTTTGTTGGGCATCACCAAGGTTTGCATTCACTCTCTTTTCCCATGGTTGACTAACCTCTTCTCATTGAGTCTATAATTATACATGTTAATGTAATAAATCTGTGCATTAGTCAGGGTTCCCCAAAGAACCAGCAAAGATATAGATATATAGATATATAGATATATAGAGATACATATAATCAGTCTGCCATCTGCAAACTGGAGATCCAGGAAAGCTGGGGGGTGGTGTAATTCAGTCTGAGTTCAGAGGTTTGAGAACCAGAGGAGCCAATAGAGTGATCTGAGTTAAAGCACCAGAGATGAGATGGCTCAGTTCAAGCAGTGAGGCAGGAAAACAGGGCAAATTCTTCCTTCCTCAGCCTTTCGGTCTATTCAGACTTTCAGTGAGTTAGATGATGATCACTCATGTTGGAGAGGGCAGTCTACTTTAGTGAGTCCAGCAATTCAGATGCTAATCTCCACCAGAAACACTCTCACAGACACACCCACAAGTCATATCTAATCTGGGCACCCCTTGGCGAGTCAACATGACCCATAAAATTTACGACCACAGCCTGAGCCCCTTTATCCATTGTTATTACAAATGGCATGACTTTTCTCTCTCCCAACACATGTTGATTTTTAAAGATTAAGTCTCAAAGCATAATTATATATATATATATATATATATACATATATATATATACACACACACACACACACACATATATATACACACACACACACACATACACACAATTTATACGGGCTTCCCTGGTGGCTCAGACAGTAAAGAATCTGCCTGTAATGCAGGAGACCTGGATTTGATCCCTGGGTTGGGAAGACCCTTGGAGGAAGGCATGGCAACCCACTTCAGTTCTCCCCATGGACAGAGAAGCTTGGCGGGCTACAGTCCATGGGGTCACTAAGAGTCAGACAGAACTGAGTGACTAAGCCCAGCACATATATATATATTTATATTCTAGTTTCTGAAGAAAGCTTTGATGTATCAAATACATGCTAAAAACACTAAGCTTTAGCTTTGAGATATTTTAAGCACATTCCATGACAATATGCTTGTTGTTTTCAGTACTTTGCTCTTTTGTTCTGCATATTAAGAACCTGATGCTCAGAGACACAATTTTAAAAATGTTTTAATAAGCAAATCATGAATATTTAAACTCCTATTGAGAAGATTTGCTTGTTATGTTCCTTTCTTCTTGAGTCTACCCTAAAATATGCCATACTTTCAAGGTCTGGCTCACTGCTCACCTGGGACTGAATGGCCAATTCAATTTCTCCTTGAGCTATCACCTAGAAAACAGGGAAATAAATATTACTGCTTGGATGAAAAGAGGTTTTCTTTAAAATAAATAAAATTTCAAACAACGAAAGTTACAAAACAGAGTTTGCAGATTAACTCACAATGGGAGCACTGTGAGTATACATTTCTTTTGGTTTAGAGGAAGTTTTTCTAAGCATGTTTCGATAATTGAGTTCTGTCTCAGCAATCACTAATTGTCACATTTCTAAAAGGCTAGAGCTATTTCAGAAATGGACAACAGGCTTCAAAGGCCTCCTCCCAGAACAGGCCGTAAGTGCCTGGTTGGAAGCTAACGGGGTCACACTTCAACCTGAAGAAATCCAATCGCACCGAGCAGAGGACACAGAGTACGTGTGTGCTGCCGAGTTGAGTGCAGAAATCAAGACAATTGATCTGATAATTCAGATAAAATGCATTCCTGTCAGATGAAGCCAGATAATTTAAGCATGCATAACGTTTTAGTATTGAATTTTTGGAATAATTGAGTGTCGAGTTTCCATTTAAATTTTAAGGAATAATATTGCAAAAGAACCTTTACTAATATGAAGTGACTTACACTCTTTGAATTAAAACTGAATTGGAATTTAAAGGCAGTGTTTAGTCTAACAAATGTATTATTGTTGCAAAATGTCATTCATGATTTAATTTAACACTAAGTAGCAATTAGCCAAAAAGAATAGCTAACATTTTTTGAGGAATTACTACTTCGTGCCAAGCACTGTGCTAATAGCTTTACGTGGATTCTTGCATATTCGTAAATCACCATGATGGCGATGTTAGAGTGCTATTCCTACCTGTCTCAGGGACTTCTGCACAGAAGGCAGAGCTTGGTGCTCATCCTTCCATAATGGGCCTGGAATGGAGCCCATGGGTCACTAGTAAAATGGCATCTTGGAATCTTTCTGGAATTAAGAAATGATTTATTTTCCTTGGTATACAGATGAAAAAGTATAATTTATTTGAAAATGCTTTAATTAGAAAGACTAAAAATAGTATTATTGAGTTTTTCTCCCCTAATGTCCAGACCAGTAAGCTTTGTTTGCCTCTCAGATATATTCTACATGGTCTCTACTCAGTACTTTTGCTCTTGTGAGTCTTACAAGTATTTTTAATTGGGGGTTTTAAATCTTTTCCTTGCTCCATTGGTGAGGTATATTTTTTGAACACAGTGAAAACAATAGCCTGTAGCTTTTGTAGATTTTGAGGTTGCTGTCATTCCCCCCTCCCCATGCATAATAAAGAAATTAGAGCATATTGGAACCTTTGAATTAACAAAAAGTTAAATAAAATTTTATGATCTCCCTTGCTGATACCCTGACTGACACAACATTTTGAGTAATACATCATTAGAGAAATCACCTTCTAATGCATGATTGTAATATTATGATGGGAGAGTTGTTACTTTGAGGCAGTGCTTAAATAGACTGTTGGCCCCAAGAGCCTTAAAAAAGAAAGTGAACTTCTTCTTTCCAGGACTGCTGGAAAAGATCTACAAAAGGCCCCAGGAGTTGAGACGAAAGTTACTGACTTTAAGGGACACTATCCCATTAATTTAGTAAGCCTGAGGCATCAGATACAAGGTCTTGATTTGTCAAATTACATCGTTATTATCTTGCAAAACATTTCAACAAATTTAGTTCAGTTGAAAGAGTCAAGAAGTACTTGTGATTAGACAGAAAAAATTTGAAGGTTAAATTAATCATACACATACACACACACTGAATTTAAATTTGACCAACCCCTTTTCTACCACCAGTATAAAGATCCACAAATTAGTTTAGACTGTTTAAGTGAAAAGGATTGTTGCATAATATATGATAAAACTTTTGAAGTTACTAACTGAACTCAGTGTAAAAGAATCATCAAACACTCTACCATAGAGAAGCAAACTACCACAAACTATTTTTCTTTGAATAAAAACACTCTTTGACAATACAGTCTATGATTTTATTTGACTTTCCACCTTCTCCTTTGCTCATATAAAGAAAAGAAAATATTTTAATTATTTTTTTCCCCAAGATATTTCTACCTGAACATGGGTACCTCTGCCAAGGAAAGCAAAATTCAGACCTGAGGGAATTTATTTCAGTCTAAGAGTGTCTCTGTCCACAGACAGCAAATCACAAGGCCTATCTTCATTATCAAATTCAAATTTCTGCAGAAAGAGAAGTTGTAACTATTCATCATTTAAAAATACTCTTATACAAAGAATAAATACAAAGGTAGAATGTTTGGAAAGAATCAGGCTCCTCAGAAGGAGAATCATTTGAAATATGCATCCTAGTAGCTTAAATGTATCACTGGGAGTAATGAATTTTTATCCCAGAACAATTGTAAAAGTCAGTGAACTCAATTCTCTTGCCTTAAAACCCTTATCAAAAATAAGTTGATACATTCCTTTTAACAACCCTGTGAGCTTTTGCTTTCTATTTACTCTCTACTGTTGAGAAGAGGTGAAGACAGAACTGTTGAGCTGCCTCAGCTGAAGTGAAAAGGCAAAACAGGAAAGAGCAAGACAAACTAAGGCTACCACCAAATCCTTAATTTGTTTTCTGGTCATTTTCCAGGAGAGCTCAAAATCATATTATTCTTTGCCATTAAGATATCCGTCTAATCTTTAGACTATGCAGTCTTAAGCAAAGATGCCAGATAGGGTGTGAAAGAGACAGAAATAATAGATAATTGTCTGCCTGAATTGACTTTTATTTGGTTCTAAAGACTTCAGTGGGATTACAAACCATGCCAAAGACAACACTTCTTCACATGCAGAAGGAATGGGAGGCAATTTGATTTCCAGATTAAGATCAGTTAGGATTGTTCAGCCTTGGCAGACAGAACAAAGATTGTCAATGTAATACATACAAACTACCCAACTTTTACTGCTTCCTTTGTTAATAACTTTAACACCATTAAGACAAAGATAAATGGCATGCCTTTGAAAGAAATAGTCAGTGCAACTAAGAAAAGTGAAAAGGGAGAAAGAAAAGAAAAAAGTGGAGTAGGGAAACAAAGAACTGAGAACAGTTACAGGAGGTTGATTGCATGTGCAGAGAGATGGAGAGGCATCATTGTTTTACTAAGTCTGACTCTGTAATTTCTGAAACTTCCCTGTCCTTCCATATGCCTTTTCAGTTAAGATTTTGATACTATATATCTGTAACTCCATTAAAAGATGAAAGAGGAAATAAAACTACATGTGTAGTATTTCTTTTAAGGAAGAAGAGTGGGGGGAAAAAAGGAAAGAGGTAGGGAAAGAAGGAAGTGGGAGAGGGAAGGAATGGGGGAGGGAAGAAAGGAGGGGAGGGTTAGAAAGTGCTAGAATAAATGCTACCATTAATTGAGGGTCTAAAATTTGTTTCATAATCTAATAAATATTTTCTAAATCTTATTTTCAATTTTCAAAAAACCTCATATTAATTCTCAATAATAGCTCATGAGAAAGTTAGTCTCCCCTTCCCTCCTCTTCTCCTTCTTTCCTTTTTTTAATTGAAATATAGTCAATTGACAATATTATTATAGTTTTAGTATATAAAATAGTGATTCAATATTTTTAGGTTTATACTTTATTTAAAATTATTACAAAATAATGGCTATATTTCCTTGTACTGTACAATAATACCCTGCCACTTATTAATATTATATACATAGCAGTTTGTCTCTCTTAATCCCATACCCCTCTATCCCCTTGCCTTTCCCTACTAGGAATCTCTAGTTTGTTCTCTAAATCTGTGTCTTTCACTCTCTTTTCTGTCTCTCTTTTCTCTATTTTTTTTTTTTTTTTTTTTTGAGGAGCAAAAGATCAGAAAGTTCAAGTAACATCCAATACTACATAGCTTCAGAGTAGTTGAAATCAAGTTTATATCATCATGCTTTTCTTTCTACACCATTTAATATTAAGCTTGTTTTTAGTAGGCATGAAAAGTGGACTGTTAATAATAAATCTATTAACCAAGGCAGGTTATCATATTTTCACTTTTAAATATCTAACATGATCATCGCATCAACACTCTACCACGACCTAATTCAAATGCTGGACTGGAAAGGCCAGTATAATATCAGGGGTACATGGCCCACGATGCAGATTGCAAATAAGATCTGAGATTTCACTCATCATTTAATAATACAGTTTTGTGGAGATGGTTGAACTTAGGTTAATAAATAACACTAACTGTCTGAAAACAAAGTGTTCATGAGCATCTGGCATTACCCTTGTTAACAAGAGCTACAAGTCACCTAGTTAAAGCAGATATCTAACACAATGCCTGACACAGAGGAGTCCCCAACAAAATGCTCAATGCATAAAAAAAATAACAACTATAGTTCAAAAAAGACTGATTAAGTGGAATGTTCTGACTTTAGCTGCAATCTGGCCTAACGCATGCTTTCAAAGATGTCAAAATTGTCCTTCTTAACACATTTACTATTATTGAAATAAGAGATCCAGAAGAAAACTATGTTAAGAATACTAACTTTTCTGGAAACAGTGAAATATGAAAAATACTTCCACCCCTCCCCCCATTTTTTATTTACTGTGATGTGTATTGGCATGTTGAAATACATGCTCACAGGTAGTCTTGTGGAAACATTACTTTTTCTACTAAACTAGCCAATACTTGAAAATATGGAAGTCTGCAGGGAAAACAAAGATTGTTACAGAAAAATCAGTTGGGATGGCAATCATTCATTGTCATGAAATGTTATGTCCTTAATCAACCCACTGTACCTACCTGTGGCCTTAAAATTTCCAGGAAAGTAAAGTGTTTGTGCTAAATGACTAATTTTCCATCAGTTTTCTTCTCTCTTAAAGTATACGGTTGAAAGAGAGACTAATGTTATCTGTGATTAAGGTAATCACAGATTACCTTAGATTTCCTCAGATTTCCTCAGTCCATGGAATTTTCCAGGCAAGAGTACTGGAGGCAGGAAATGCTTTATCTCTTTCAACCGTATACTCCTTTATTAACTGATCCCCTAAATACTGTCCAAGGGAAACTAATTCTATGTTCCTTAGTGTCTTTTGCAGATGGGGATGAGGAATTAAATCTGAGTAGTTTCATGGAAAGATTTCTAAAAATAATCATTTTGAACCTCTGGACTCTTAATTCTTGCCTGGAATATGACTATAATAGTTAGAGACCCAAAAGCTATATCATAATCTTGAAAACAGGAACCACAAGCTAAGAAATTATTGAAAAACCCTGGATTCTTAATGGCTTCCTGGTATTACCATACCTGGGCTGAACCGATGTTAAGTTTTTAATATTGCTGCTGCTAAGTCGCTTCAGTCGTATCTGACTCTGTGCGACCCCATAGACGGCAGCCCACCAGGCTCCCCCGTCCCTGGGATTCTCCAGGCAAGAACACTGGAGTGGGTTGCCATTTCCTTCTCCAATGCATGAAAGTGAAAGTGAAGTCACTCAGTCATGTCCGACTCCTAGCGACCCCATGGACTGCAGCCTACCAGGCCCCTCCATCCATGGGATTTTCCAGGCAAGAGTCCTGGAGTGGGTTGCCATTGCCTTCTCCGTTTTTAATATTACTGCTTATTAATTTTGTCTTGAGTGTGTAACATGAGGTGCTGTGTATCATCAGACTGGTTTCTTCTTAATTACTCTGTAGTAGTTAAGTCTGTCAGCCTACCTCTACTTACCCAGGCCCTAACCCTGGAGCGACCTGGTGAAAGCCAGGTCAAACCATCCAGTGTTGGTAGTTGGATACTGCACAGAGAGGAATAGACAATAGATTTTCTCCACTTATATTCAGAAAAGAGATAGCCATTACTCCTCCAGAAAGGGGAGGAGAAAAATTATGCCGATAGGATAATAATCTCTCTGAAAAAGATGGGAACCTTTTTAGAAGGTAAATGCATCTTCCCAGGGATCAGAGAAACCACTGGGTATCTCTGGTGACTTTTAAGCGAGAACGATGTCTTCAAGTTCTGAGCTTCATCTCTTCCTCTTCATCTCATTTCCACTTTAAAATGGAAATGCCTAAGAAGGTATTGCCTCCAGTCTTCCTAACATCTCAGGTCTTAACTTAGAGACCTAGTCTAGGCTGGTTCCCTCAGATCAGAGCAATTAACTAGACAAATAGTTATAAATCAAATCTTCATGGTAATAAAGAGTAAAGTATTCCTAGGGAAAGTGAAAGCAAGCATTTCCTACCTTCTTATTACATCAATAACCTGTGACTGGGGAGGCCAGGCTTTTTACAAGAAGGTTAGTTGTTCTGTCACGTCTCTTTGAGATCCCACAGACGGTAGCCTACCTGGCTCCTCAGCCCATGGAATTTTCCAGGCAAGAATACTGGAGTGGGTTGTCATTCCCTTCTCCAGGGGATCTTCCCTATCTAGGGATAGAAACTCAGGTCTCCTGCATTGCAGGCAGATGCTTTTCAAGAGTACTAAATACTAAAGAAAATTTTTATTTCTCCACAACAGGCTACATTTAGATTCCTACAAAGGAGAATAAACCCTTATGTGTTTAAACCACTATAATCACATTTTTATTACTGGTATCAAATCAAAACTCCTAGTTGACTCAATGGTTGACTTTAAACATGTCAAGAACTTAGATGAATCTCCAGCTTTCAGCTCAAAGGACCAATGACCGTTATAGTGCTAGAAACACACCAAACACTGAATACAGGATTGATGAATGAACGAAGAACTGAACCAGTAGAAGCCAGTAGAACCGAACCCAAAATGATCCTTATTACACAGCGAGCAGCTGATAGAGGACAGGACTCTACATAACTATTGCCTGAATGAATATTTCCATTTTTACTGTCCTATTTACATTTCCCTTGCAGTTATGGTTTTATTTCTACCCTAATCCTACACGCATGCATTTTTCTTTAGAAACATTCAATGTTTCTACCCCAATATTCACCTGACCAATTCAACAGTCCATTGAAATGTATCTTCTTCAGGAACAAGTTGCAAAGGTATTCCTGACTTAAGTTATTTTACTATTCACTACTTTAACACTCTATTTAATTTGTGCCAGAATTTATCACATTAAAATCGCCTATATCACAGGTAGTTTGAAAACTCAGCGAGAACCAGGGACATGTTCATATTACAAGTGACGGAATTGCAAGAATCTAGCTCAGTGCCTGACATGTCTGTGTATTTAAGAAAGAAAGGGATCCGTCTCCGTCTCTCTCTCAGCATGTTAATCATAATTTCCTAACAATTGTCAGCAAATGCTCAGTCATAACTTTGGAGGTGTTTTCCAGAGTGCATTATTTGATGCCCAGGAATCCCTGTTCTATAGTTGTCTACTCTGCAGCGTGTCAGTAGACAAGATTACAGTCTGCAAAAGAGACAGGAGCAGATGATACAGCCCCAGGTTGAGAACTGATTTCTTGCTTCAAATATGTTTCCTGATTGAAGATTGCACACCTAGGAGGTGAGATGAGAGAGCTATTTTATAAAAGTGTCCAGCAGATGTACCACAGTAATTCCCAGTGTATTCATCACTTACTGAATTGCTCGCACACCAGAGGTATGATCCAATGTAAATGATCTCATCACCCATCAGTATGAGGGCTCACAAATCCAACGTGGCCTGAAGCTAAAACTTGACATTTCAAGGTTCTCAAATCCACAGTAAGTAAGCAGTATATTGATGACTTCCAAACGTCTCTTCAGAAACAGCCCCAGCTTTTGAGAAATGCAGGTGTTTGGGATCTGGAAATAGAAGTGGCCAGCTGCCCTTGAGGTACTTGGGGCACGGTTCCATATCTCCTACCCCTGATTTGGCCCTGAGAAGGGAACATTTTGTGCGAAAGATAATGAAATTGACACTATTTGCATTCTGCTCATACACGTACTAAAGAATGAAATTTAAAAGGTTCATTTTAAAGCCTCCCTTCTTGCAGTTTCACTGGCATATCTGTATGTGGGAAGACATAAAGCATTCTCGTGCTGTGAAATCAGAACACCACAAAGATTCACCAGACAGATTGTCAGGGGCCTTGAGAGTCCATCTATGCATGAACCCACTCCAATAATGGGTTACTGAATTTGAGGTAAGGCCACTAAACTTTCTCAGTCTGTGTTTCTCTTCTTGACAGAAGAGCACCAGAATAAATTGTTGTAAATCTACCTTCCATGTTTAACATCTTCTGATGACAGAACTCTGAACAAGATTTAGAGTATCTTCATTTAGAATTGATCATCATCCTCCCTATTCAGTTCAGTCGCTCAGTCATGTCTGACTCTTTGTAACCCCCATGGACTGCAGCATGCCAGGCTTCCCTGTCCATCACCAACTCCCGGAGCTTACTCAGACTCATGTCCATCAAGTCGGTGATGCCATCCAACCATCTCATCCTCTGACATCCACTTCTCCTCCTGCCTTCAGTCATTCCCAGCATCAGGCTCTTTTCAAATGAGTCAGCTCTTTGCTTTGGCCACTTTGGTGGCCAAAGTATTGGAGTTTCAGCTTTAGCATCAGTCCTTCCAATCAATATTCAGGACTGATTTCCTTTAGGATGGACTGGTTTGATCTTGCAGTCCAACAGACTCTCAAAAGTCTTTTCCAACACCACAGATCAAAAGCATCAATTCTTCAGTAGTCAGCTTTCTTTATGGTTCAGCTCTTACATCCATACATGACTCCTGGAAAAACCATAGCTTTGACTAGACAGACCTTTGTTGGTAAAAGTGATATCTCTGCTTTTTAATATGCTGTCTCAATTAGTCATAGCTTTTCTTCCAAGGAGCAAGCGTCTTTTAATTTCATGGCTGCAGTCACCATCTGCAATGATTTTGGAGCCAAAAAAATAAAACTATCAGTGTTTCCATTGTTTTCCCATCTATTTGCCATGAAATGATGGGACCTGATGCCATGATCTTAGTTTTTTGAATGTTGAGTTTTAAGCCAGCTTTTTCACTCTCCTCTTTCACTTTCATCAAGAGGCTCTTCAGTTCCTATTCACTTCCTCCATAAGGATGGTGTCATCTGCATATCTGAGGTTATTGATATTTCTCCCGGCAATCTTGATTCCAGCTTGTGCTTCATCAGGCCCAGCGTTTCTCATGATGTACTCTGCATATAAGTTAAATAAGCAGGGTGAGAATATACAGCCTTGATGTATTCCTTTACCAATTTGGAACCAGTCCGTTGTTCCACTTCTGGTTGTAACTGTTGCTTCTTGACCTGCATACAGATTTCTCAGGAGGCAGCTAAGGTGGTCTAGTATTCCTATCTCTTTAAGAATATTCCACAGTTTGTTGTGATCCACACAGACAAAGGCTCTGTTGTAGTCAATAAAGCAGAAGTAGATGTTTTTCTGGAACTCTCTTGCTTTTTCTATGATCCAACAGATGTTGGCAATTTGATCTCTGGTTCCTCTCCCTTTTCTAAATCCAGCTTGAACATCTGGAAGTTCTTGGTTCAAGTACTGTTGAAGACTCATTTGGAGAATTTTGAGGTGTAATCGACAAAACTTGGGTTTGTCTACAATCTAGTTCTTGCTCTGCCACAATACTTCCAAGCTGTGTGATCTTGGCTGAAACAGTTATTTTCCTCTTCTGATTTTTTTTTTTTACTGTTAAGTGGAGTTTTTTTTACCATAATAGTCATGGTACATTGCGCTGTGCAAACAAAACTGTCAGGTATTCCTGTATGTGCTAGAAGGGACTAATTGCAATCCTTGTTGAGGACCAAAGAGAAAACATGCTTAACTTGAATCAAGTAACAGATTTTCTAATAGGAACCATACTCTGCTATCTCCTTATTAGAACTTGGAAAATTGTAATTGGGGTGAAGCATGGATATCGAACTTCGTGTTTGTTATCAAATACTTTTCTCTGTTTTATATGATAAATGGAAAAAAGTATAGATGGTTATTTCTAGAAACATACCTAATTTCAAGGGCGTGGAGATGACAATTTTAGTTTTCCAAATGTTTCCTTACTAACATCTGAATTCCTTTTGACAGGTAAATTCAATAGTCAGATAATTTTACAAGGAATAGAGACTATTCTGGAGGAGCTAGTTCACTGAGAAATTCAAATAAAGGTATAAATGATTATGTTCAGTTTTCTTGTGAAGAATAAGTTTATATAAGAAAAAGAGAAGCGTCTACATAGGGTCCCTGTAAAAGGAGTGATGCAAGTTTACAATTAGAGACATGACTGAAGATTTAAATTGGAATAGAAAAAGAATGTCTTATTAATTGGCTGAAAATAGTTCAGTCCATTAATAACCAAGGATGCACCGAGGTTTCTAAAACTATTGCTCATTTTCTAATTAAACCTGAAACTATTCTTGTGAAGTGTCTAGGAGCCAGCAATAATTATCCCCATTTTTGAATAAAAGAACACAGTGTCTGAGAGGTGAGGCAGTTTAAGTATATAATCAAATCAGTAACACTTAAGAACAAACCCTGAAAGCAATGAGTAGAGAATGACTTTTTCTCTGCATGTAGATAGTAGTAAACGAGCAAACTGACTGGAGCATGGTAGACAGAAAGTTGGATGTGAAACCATAACACTTAAATAAAGTGTATTCCAACTCATGAAGACCAAAATTTGGGCAGGTTACTTATACCATCTATACTATCTATGAGTTGGAAATAATAGCACTCACTTTCTAGCACTGTGGAAATGAATAAATGGGAATACATATGTTTGACATAGTGGAGTAGTGAGAAGGAAATCATGGTTCCTTCTCTTGCCAACTCTTCCTGCAAGGAGCAGTGCTCATCTGAAGCGATCAAGACCAGGAAGTCAATACAGGGCTCAATCCAAGCAGATGACACTTCCCAAGGATTTATGAGATTAACTTCCATAAATGTATAAGACTAATTCAGCTTCTAATCAGGATCTGGGTGTACTCAAAAGTATGGAGTCTCTCTGTTAAAATAAGATGTCTATACCAAGTATCTTTTCTCACTATATAAGAACTTTTGGGAAAGTTTAAGGAATTAAAACCGAATAGGAGTTTAAAGGCAATGTTTAGTCTAACAAATGCATTATTCGTTAGAAAGTTTAAGGACTAGCCAGAATAAATTCCAAGTCAACTGTTCTGACTCTTCCACTTTACAGAAAAAGATAATTATGTTTAGGCCCAGACATACCCAAATTAATAATAAATTACCAAGAAGGTTAAGACTGAATTGAATATCATTTTACTCTAAGATCAGAGCCCTATCATATGTCACTTGACATTCTGAAAGTCAAACACATTCCTCCAAGTACAGGAGAAGAAGATAGACTTGAACTTCCCTTGGCCACCCAAAAAGTAAATGTTCACGATAGGCTGCCTGAGCCAAAATATCCCACCTTGGTAAAAAGTTAAACTGTCAAGATGTCTGAAATATAGAATCTATAGTTCTATCCTCTACAGAATAAAATACATCATGGAATTGTGTCAAGATGCCAACAGAAAGTCTAGCATAAATGCCAAATAATATACGTCTTTCACACAGACCTCTCCACAAGGTTCAGTCTAGCTCGTCAGAATTCTGCTTGTGGCTCGAGGTCAAAAGCTTTCATATTCATTTGTGTTGATTTCTCTCTTATGTTCATCTCTCTCCTTCAGGGCCCATGTAAAAATGGGTCAATATCAAGAATCAGGTAATCCTTGATCCTAGGGTTAATACCAGCTGAAAGTCCTAAACAGAACCAGCATATACAAAATCCCCCAGTAAGATGTAAAGCACAATCTAAAATTTCACTCCTAAACCCACACTTTCCCTTAAGATTTCTCAGTTCTGTTTATAAAGAAGAAAGTGATACATTTTAATTCCCTTTAACATTTTCTACTGAGTCAAGTGCAATTCCACTACCATCTGGGAGGATATTCTCAGTTATAACAGAACCAAAGAGAGAATTTTGTGAAACCATATACATTGTTAATAAACAAAATTACCAAATCTAATGATCTAACTTCAGAAGAGTTTTCCAAATAATGATAGGATGTTTTGCAAGATTAATCAAAGTGATTCTTTTGCTGGAAGTTTCTGTTCCTCTTTGTCTTCCTGCATTCAATCCATGCCACTTGGGAGAAGGATGATTAAATAGAAGAGCACAGTGGAAAAGGTAAATTCTCAGCCATTGAGTTTCAAAATATGCTTTGGAAATACCTTACAGAGACAAATTCTTGAGGGAACAAAACGCTAAAGTTGTTAGAAACTTGACTTTGTATAAGAAGACCAAAATCCTAACACTTCAAGAAACAATGACTATACCAAACAGTAGACATAGAAGAATAAGTGATCCATTTAATATTTTTTTCATAAACCCATTCTAAATGAAACTGGAATGGAGATGAAGCCAAAGGCAAGAGAATTAGAACTTCATATTTGCCCCAAGAAAGGGACTTATACCAAGTCTTGCTAATAACTTCTTCCTCAGACTAATTTCCGGGATTAGATATATAATAAGGTTCATAAATGAGCTTTAGGATCCAAAAATGCAAGACCTTGTACACCTCAAGCTGGGCAAATTCTTGGGACTTGTGGAGTTGATAAATGTCTCTGCCAGCATGGCATAAGGGCCTATATGCGTTTCCTAGGGCTGCTGTAATACCACCTACAGGTTTAATAACTTAAAAAAAAATTTACTACCTCACATGTTTGAGGGGCTAGAAATCTCAAATCGAGGTGTCAGCAGGGCTTTTTCCTCTTTCTGAGACTCTGAGTAGAATCCTTCATTTCCTCTTCCTAGTGTCTGATGGTGGACAGCAATCTTTGATGTGCCCTGACTTTGTAGATACATCTTTGCAACCTTTACCTCTGTCGTGACATGCCTGTTGGTTCCTTGTGTGTGTCTGTTTCCACATTATCTTACAAAGACATCAGTCATACTGAATTAGGCCCCAGTCTAATGAACTCAACTTAATTAGATTTATTTAATTTATATATTTATAAATTTATGCATTTATTATATAGATTCTATTTCTAAATAAGATCACATACATAAGAGAATTTGGGACTTCAACACATCTTTTGTTAGGATACAAAATTTAACCCATAAAAGGCCATCCATCTGCCAAGCAGGAGATGTGGGTTTGATCCCTGGGTCAGGAAGACCTCCTGGAGAAGGAAATGGCAACCCACTGAAGTATTCTTGCCTGGGAAAACCCATGGACAGAGGAGCCTGGTGGGCTACAGTCCATAGAGTCACAAAGAGTTACACACGCTTTAGCGACTAAATGACAACAATATGTTTATATGAAAGTCCTTAGACAATCACAGAGAGCTTTTAGTACCCTGGAGGGGAACTGGAAACCAATCAATTATTTACATACCCTCCAAGAGTGATATGTAAATGATGAGGGAGAGTGCTAGAATTTTGGGGGACTCATCATCAGGATAAAGCACCTGTGATGCCTTTTCTGTGCTCAGACATCATTAGAGAAGCATGAATTTCTCAGCAAATGGAAGAGTATAGATAATAAGGCACATGATTAGACGGAGTGATATAAATTTAAGAGGATATCAAGATGAAAAGGTGACTGAGAATCGCAGTCATCTACTCTTCTCCCATTGATGCCTTGACGCTACTTGAAACCTTTTGAAAATACATATCAGATGTACCCCAAATATAAACTGGAAACGAAAAACACCTGAATCGACTGAGAAGCACTGAATCGAATGAATGAATTCACCTCAGATGGACTAAGATTAAATATTTTCACACTAGAAGAAATGAGAGATGCAAGAAAAAAAGTCATGTCTTCAAGGAAACACAGCACTATATTATTTTGTGGCAATGTTCATTTGTGATCTGAGATTTATATATGTTACCTGTATAATGAAGATGGAAAAAACTCTCTGGGATGCATTGGGCAAGAATATATCAATAGAGAAACTGTCTTTCAATGGACATGCTGCCAATGTAAAAATAAAAACATATTAGAAACACTGAAAGCTGGAGAACTATAATTTCACAGGAATCCTGTGGACTCTAAAGTGTGTATCACAGAGGTAAAAACCATAATCAAACCTGGTTGCCTTTACTCTGGTCGTACCTATCATTTTTATTTCAGCAAGGAAATATCGTTTGCCCTACATTGATCAGGATACAGTTTCTGAAGGCAGATTCATTGCGCACACATAGCTCACACTCCCTGAAATTGTGAACACTATGTAAGAGATTTAAAAATAAAAGATAACATGTTTGTAAATGGATTTACCTGAAACATGAAGTAGAAAAAACCACAATAGATTTTTTGATATGTAGATGAGAAAGTAAGAGAGATAACTTTACATATAATAAATTTATGTGAGAGTCTCAGTCCTTACTGGCTGATTGATACAGGGCAACTGAATTAATATTCATAAATCTTGGTGTCCTAAGGTGCCAAATGGCCATAAGAATAGTATTGATACTAACCTCACAGAGTCTAGAGCTTTAAATGAGATAACACATGTATAGCACTCAGCACAGTGACAGACACATAGTAAGCATCTAATAAGTATTTATTTGTATACATTGCTTTTGCTCATCCAAATTGTGTTGTCTTCCAAAGGACAACTGAAATAAGAGAGCTGTGTTTCTGTCTCAGTTTTAGAATTGTCTAATTATGTATTTTAGATTTGGGTTTCTCAACTGAGCTTCCAATCTTTCATGTGTAACATGACTACATTGGCTACTGGATGGTCTATAATCCCATGTCCAGGCCTGATATTATACAGTTATAGGGACAGACATTGAGACACAGTTGCCTTAAAACCATACCATTTCCTAGCTGTACAAGACTTTAACAATTATCTCATAGCTAACCAAACCTAAGAATAGGTAAGGAAATAAAGCACTGATCAGCCAAGTGACCCACAAAGAATTCCCTACTGTTCATTTGCATTCTCCACAATCCTTGATTCACTGGCTTTGATACCTACTTCTAAACCTGGAGTATTACCCTTGCTGCTGCTGCTAGGTCGCATCAGTCGTTTCTGACTCCGTGCAACCCCATAGATGGAAGTCTACTAGGTTCCTCCGTCCCTGGGATTCTCCAGGCAAGAACACTGGAGTGGGTTGCCATTTCCTTCTCCAATGCATAAAAGTGAAAAGTGAAAGTGAAGTCGCTCAGTTGTGTCTGACTCTTTGCGATCCCATGGACTACAGCCCACAGGCTCCTCCATCCATGGGATTTTCCAGGAAAGAGCACTGGAGTGGGGTGCCATTGCCTTCTCCAAGTACTACCCTTATTTGTTATCAAAAGCAAAATTGGAGTTTCAAACTAATCATTTAGTTATCACTTTTAGTTCTGCCAGGATGTCACAGATTTCCTTGTCAGCTCGATTCAGCAGTTAATGGGTGCCACTGTCAGCGTTCCTCATTTCCTTTGTAGATATATGGAGCGCGAGACTCCCAGTCAGTCTGTACTCTGAAGTCATCGTCTTCTTATACATACTTACTTTTCCATTCCTACTGAATCAAAATGGCCTTTATCACATTTATGTCGTCTGTCTATGTCTATCTTCTTCTAAGTCTCAGCAACATGAAGCCGGGGTCCATGATTTCTTTGTGCTTATGCCAGGTACTTAGTAAAATGCCTCAAGAATAGTTATTAATAACTATTTAGAGTATCACTTAATAAATTAATGAGCCAGTGAATTTTATTATGTTGACTCATATGAAATTGAGTTGTAGTTTAAAAAAAAGGACAAAGATAAAAAAATTCAGCTTATGAGCAAATGCCAGTTATAGACCTAATTTCTACCTCTTCATTCAGTTGGGACAGATTTCAATATTGATGAAAGTATTCAATTTTTAGCTTTTCTTTTTTCTTCCACTTAAGCTCTTTCTTATTTCTACTTGAATCCTATTCTAGGAATATGCTGTAATTAAGTTTTGTTCTTTTATTCAGTGAATTAGTCATTTGAAAAAAATATTCACTGAGCATATTTGAAACAGGGACTGTGCTAGGCTCTAGGGATAAAATTTTGAACACAACTAAATGTGGTTCAAGTTCTAATGTAACCTTTAACCTACTTAGATACAGACATCAGTAAAACAATCAAATTATATAGAGAGTTGTACACTGAAAAAAAGGAATATTGTATTATGAGAATGCATGATAATAGAATCAATCCTACAAAGGAGAGGGTCAATTATGGCTTCCCTGAGAAAGTGACTCTAAAGTTGAAAATTTAAGGATAAATTGAATTAATCAGATAATACACACTGCAATAATACTTCTGTTTATAAAAATTGAGCAACTAGATACTATTTCAAGTTTAGCTCCATACAATCAATTTTTGACAGTGAACAGTATATACAAAGTAATGGGGAATAAAACATGTGAGCAAGTGAGAGAAAGTCAATATGACTGGATTAACCCTGATAAGAAATATACACAGAGACCAGGATATCTGGGGTCTTCAGAGCCATATTTAATCTTAAAAGTGATGGAAAGGTCTTAAAAGTTTTATAGCTAGTGCAAGTCTTACATATTTGTGCATTTTCTATTATATCACTGTGGATGCAATATATTTGATAGTTGGATAAGAAATGTGAAATTCAGTTAATAGTTACTGTGAAAGATGAAGTAACATGAGCTACAATGATGGTAACAGTGGTAATGGAGATTGCTGGATGGTAGTGGTGGTGATAGACTCGAGAAGCATTTAGGTTACGCATATAGTAATGGATTAACTTGGGATATTAAGGAAAGAAAGAAGTCAGAAGTGACGGGAACATGTTATTTGGAAAATATAAAATCAATTTTGGACACGAGAAGTTTGAGTTTCATTTCAGACATCGAAACGGAAATGTTGAATATACAGCCAGATGACCACATCAGGAACTGAGAGTTGAGGCCTGATATAGAATTAGATATATAGATGTATGTTTTGGTAGGGATCATTATGAAGTACATGACAAGTGAAGAAGCCTAAAGAAAACTAAATTTTCAGAAGATAGAGTGGTAAATTATGTCAAAATTTGCAGCAAGATTAAGTAAGATGAGGATTATAAAAGTTATTGAATATAGTAAATTTAGGTCATGTTTCAGCATAAAGAGAGCTATTTTGATTTACCCAATCTAGGAGACTGGCTTATGGATTAAGTTGTTGTTTAGTTGCTAAGTCACGTTCAACTCTTTGTGACCCCCCAGGACTGCAGTGCTTCAGGATTTCCTGTCCTTCACAGTCTCCTCAAGTTTACTCAAACTCAGTCCACTGAGGTGGTGATGCATGGATGAAGCAAACTGGGAGAAAATAGAGATTTTTAAGTAAAGATGATTTACTGAAGAAATTTCACTGGGAAACAGAGAATAGGGGGGAAATGGGTGAAATTTGAAGAAATGCATGAACAGAAGAAAGGTTTTTTTTTAATAGAATAAATCTTGTTTAAAAATAGATCAATAGAGCTTAAGCTCAGAATTGTATTTAACAATCCAATTGAAAAGGAAAAAGAGGATAGGGATCAAATAATAACATAAGATTTTTGAAAACTCAATAAAGAATATGGTTGGAAGGACAAGTTAAGTGATTAAGAAAAACTTATATAGCAAGATGAAAAATAATAATATATACATAATAAAATACTGACTAGTATAATAATAATGATAAGATGATAGTGATGATGATGATTTCTGTTTAGTGATTACTATGTGCCAGTCACTATTTCAATCACTTTACATGTTAGATGGGGATATTGGTAGACTGTAGGCTTGATAAAAAAACATTGAAAACATTTCCTTCTGATGGCTTTCTATTCTTTATACAGTAAGAAGTAAGGTCATATACTAATAGCAATGGCATATTGGGTTTGATGGGAAGAGGTTGCCAGAAATCTAAGAAAAATGACAAACTTTAAAACAGTCATAAAAATGAGAACAAGTTGAAAACAGAAATATAGTGGAACTGTGAGGCAATGTTTGGACCTGAAGCTAGTGATCATGAATTTATAGTGATATCAATCTGCTTTGTGGTGTCATTTTCTCTAATATGGCTCAGTAGCTCAGATTAAATTAATCATCAATCAACCAACCATTGATGCCTTTAGCACATAGGGTAAAATCAGATGCTCTGAAGAAAGCAAACATCAGTAAGCTTATACTTTGACTTTTACTTAGCCAAGATAATTAAAACCCCATGTTTTGGGGGTCTGGTTCCAAATACGGTGTAACTAGCCTTAGACAATCTATTAACAGATAGCAATTATAAGCTCTAAAAATATATTAAAACATACACAACTCTTTCAAAATACTGGGGAACAGCAGAATCACATTCTTCTGAAGTGCCCATAAACATTCTCCAGAATAGATCACATATTAAGCCACAAAAGAAGTATCAATAAATCTAAGAGGACTGAAATCATATCAAGTATGTTTTGGACCACAATAGTATGCAACTAAAAATTACAAGAAAGAAACTGGAAAAAATGCAAATACATGGAGATTAAACATGATAGTCAACAACCAAAGGGTCAATAATGAAATAAAAAAAAATACATCAAAACAAATAATAATTAAAATAAAACATTCCAAATCTACAGAATGCAGCAAAAGTGTTTTTAAGAAGAAAGTTCTTAGCAAAACAGGCCTTTCTCAATAAACAAAGTCCCAAATAATCAACCTAACTTTCTGCATAAAGGAACTAGAAAAACAAATTAAGCCCTAAGTTAAGAGAAAGAAGGAAATAATAAACATCACAATGGAAGTATGTAAAACGGAGAATAAAGTAATAGAAAAGATCAAAAATTCAATATATTTTTCTTTGAAAAAATAAAGCTAACAAACCTTTAAACAGACTCACCAAGAAAAAAGGGAATGGGCTTAAATAATTAATATTAGAAGTGAAAGAAGTTACAATTAACACCATGGAAATACAAAAGAGATGACTATGAACAATCATGTACCAACAAACTGGCAACCTAGAAGACATGGATACTTTCCTGAAAATATACAATCTTATAAGACTGAACATGAAGTATTAGAAAATCAGAACAGACCCATCATTTGCAAAGAGACTGAACCAGTAATCCAAAAACTCCTAACAAACAAAACTCCAGGACCAAAGAGCTTCACTTATGAGTTCCACCAAACATTCAAAGATCTAATGTCTATTCATTTCAAACTCTTTCAAAAAACTGAAGAAAAAAGAACCCAAATTTACTTTATGAGACCAGTGTTAACTCTTCTCATACAAAGACACCACCAAAAAAAAAAAAAAATTACAGGCTAACAATTTTGGTGAAAGTAGATGTAAAAATCCTCAATAAAATTGACAAACCAAACTCAACAATACATTAAGAGGATCATACACCACAATCAAGTGGGATTTATTCCAGGGATATCAGAATAGTTCAACAACTGCAATGTGATACAACAACTTAAAGTCAAGGATAAAAATCTTGTGATCATTCCAAAAGATACATAAAAAGCATTTGATGAAATATACCATCCACTTAAAATAGAAACTCTCAACAAGGTGAGTATAGAGGGAATACAAACCAACACAATAAAGGCCATATATGACAAATCCATTCTGTTCCTGGGTATATGTCTAAAATAAAATGAAAGCACAACATTCAAAAGATATATACACTCCAGTGTTCATATCATCATTAAGATGGCTTAAATATTGAAACAAGTGTCCATCAACAGATGATTGAGTAAAGAAGATATACAATGAGCACTACTCAGCCATCAAAAAGAATGACATGGACAGGCCTATAGGGCATTATCCTTAGTGAAAAAGAGAGATACGGACAAATACTCTATCGCTTATATGTAGAATCTTTAAAATAAACAAACAGAAACAGACTTACAGTTATAGAGTACAAACTAGTGGTTACCAGTGGGAGAGGGCAAGTGGAAGGGCATGAAAAAGGAAGAAGATTGAGAGTACAAATTACAGTGTATAAAATAAATTAGCTACAAGGATATACTGTACAGTACAGAGCATATAGCCAATGTTTTAATATACAATAACTTAAAATGGAATCACTATGTTGTATACCTGAAAACAATATAGCAAGGAGATCCAACCAGTCCATTCTGAAGGAGATCAGTTCTGGGTGTTCTTTGGAAGGAATGATGCCAAAGCTGAAGCTCCAGTACTTTGGCCACCTCATGCGAAGAGTTGACTCATTGGAAAAGACTCCGATGCTGGGAGGGATTGGGGGCAGGAGGAGAAGGGGACGACAGAGGATGAGATGGCTGGATGGCATCACCGACTCGATGACCGTGGGTCTGAGTGAACTCCGGGAGTTGGTGATGGACAGGGAGGCCTGGCGTGCTGCGATTCATGGGGTCGCAAAGAGTCAGACACGACTGAGCGAATGAACTGAACTGAACTGAGACTATATATCAGAAGAAAGAAGCAATATTAACTCTTTTAACCCACTTGAGTGTTTAGTAAATAAAGAACAAAATTATCAAATAGGATGCCATATCATTAGCACATTAAGGCTTAAGTGTGCATTAAAATGGATTTTCCAGGTGGCACACTAGTTGTAAAGAACCCACCTGACAATGCAGAAGACAAGAGATGAAGATCAGGAAGAGCCCCAGGAGGAGGGCGTGGCAACCCACTTCAGTATTCTTGCCTGGAAAATCCCATGGACCAAGGAGACTGCTGGGCTACAGCCCATAGAGTCGTAAAGAGTCAGATATGACTGAAGCGATTTAGCACACACTCATGTGCATTAAAATATACAAGTTCAAATGGTGTATGCCTTAGTTTGACCACCACAGCTATATGCTAAATACCTGTGCAGAAAATTCCCCCAATACCAGTATGATTATTATATGAAAGAAGATTTTATATACATAGAATAAGGCTTGTTATAATCACTCAAAGTTCACATTGCCCTCAAACCAGTGCTTTAAACTTGTCTTAATTTCTGAAATACACATTACCACTTCTAGCCTTCTCATTTACCTTCCATTTGGGAAGAACATTTACTCTGAGCCTTTTCTTCATATATTTCTTGGTGCTTTTGGGGAAATCAATGCTCAGTGACATTTCAATTACTATAGCACAATATTTAAAGAGGATGAAATTATGTATTGCTATTATTTTATAAGTCTTACTAGGATGGCTATTAGTTTGGGGTCCTTCAATAATTCCCATGATGTTCTATCTGTGGAAAGAATATGATTCAGTTTTAAGACTTGATTATTGCCCCATAAAACAAATTTACTTTATTTTATTATTCCTCACTGGATGACTTGTAAGCTCAGACATGCCAATTCCCCTTCTTAAATATGAACAATAAATGTGCACGTGTGTTTGACTACACACACACAAAGATAACAATTCCCCAAGTTGCCTTAAATCCTTGAAGTATTATATTTCTATTTGAAATATAAAAAAGTATTTGAAAAGATTGGAAATAATGTTTGAATACTTGTTTCTTAATTATGTTATCAGTTAAGCAAGGTATTAGCAGATTTTTTGATTTAAACTAATATTTTCTCTATTAAATGCATACTACACGTACCTCTTTCCCTTCTGGTTTCCTCAGTGTGTATGCCCAGCAGTGGGATTGCCGGATCATAAGGCAATTCTATTTCCAGTTTTTTAAGGAATCTCCACACTGTTCTCCATAGTGGCTGTACTAGTTTGCATTCCCACCAACAGTGTAAGAGGGTTTCCTTTTCTCCACACTCTCTCCAGCATTTATTGCTTGTAGACTTTTGGATCGCAGCCATTCTGACTGGCGTGAAATGGTACCTCATAGTGGTTTTGATTTGCATTTCTCTGATGAGTGATGTTGAGCATCTTTTCATGTGTTTGTTAGCCATCTGTATGTCTTCTTTGGAGAAATGTCTATTTAGCGCAGCACTGTTTATAATAGCCAGGACATGGAAGCAACCTAGATGCCCATCAGCAGATGAATGGATAAGAAAGATGTGGTACATATACACAATAGAGTATTACTCAGCCATTAAAAAGAATACATTTGAATCAGTTCTAATGAGGTGGATGAAACTTGAGCCTATTATACAGAGTGAAGTAAGCCAGAAAGAAAAACACCAATACAGTATACTAACGCATATATATGGATTTTAGAAAGATGGTAACAATAACCCTGTGTACGAGACAGCAAAAGAGACACTGATGTATAGAACAGTCTTATGGACTCTGTTGGAGAGGGAGAGGGTGGGAAGATTTGGGAGAATGGCCTTGAAACATGTATAATAATCATGTATGAAATGAGTTGCCAGTCCAGGTTCGATGTACGATACTGGATGCTTGGGGCTGGTGCACTGGGACGACCCAGATGGATGGTATGGGGAGGGAGGAGGGAGGAGGGTTCAGGATGGGGAACACATGTATACCTGTGGTGGATCCATTTTGATATTTGACAAAACTAATACAATATTGTAAAGTTTAAAAATAAAATAAAATTTAAAAAATAAATGCACACTAAAAATATTCCATATTTATCTGTTGTTATGATGACACTGAAATCATTGTGTTAATTGCATGATAGTCTAGAGAATATGTAGACATGCTGCTGATGAACCAATTGTCAATACTTCCAAATTCCTCCCAAGGCATTTTGACATTAATGCGATTATTAATTATTTTGGGCCTCATTACACAGAAAAGTTCTTTTTTCATTTTTCCATTCCTCAAGTAATGGCTTTCTT
Organism: Bos indicus x Bos taurus; assembly: GCF_003369695.1. NCBI lineage: Eukaryota > Metazoa > Chordata > Mammalia > Artiodactyla > Bovidae > Bos > Bos indicus x Bos taurus. The sequence goes on along the minus strand of NC_040083.1, from coordinate 17,997,995 downwards.
GTTTTACAGTGGTTTCAATAATGATCAGAAATTTACTGGACATCAGTAATTAGTAACTACTCCAATCGTATTAGCCCTAATTAGCCCTAAAAATCAGAAGGAAGTTATTTTAGATGATAGCATTAATAACGACCACCACGCTAATCAGTCCTAGTAGTAAAAGTAGACAACTTGATCAACAGCAATTAGTTTTGGCTTTTTACCCACTGCAATCATGCAGACTCATTTCAGCATAGGGCTAAAAATCAATGTATTCTCTATTATTTAGATTGTCAATTATGCTTTTCATCACCCAAATGAATCCCAGCCTCTGGCCTATGCATTTACAGCAGTCCAAGCACTACTGACTCACAATAATCTACTGGTTGGGTAAGTTTACGCATTGTACAATATAAGGGTAAAGGTCTCATAATAATGTCACTGAATTAATTCCAAAGCTCTAGGATTTCTCCAAGTCTAAGCCTTCAACTAATCAGCTGTCACCATACATAACAACCAAGATCATTAAAATCATAATGTAACTGTGATTCTATTCCAAATAAACTACAGTCTAAATATTCTACATTCAGTATACAGCTAACCATTGAACAAAATGAGGTTTGGGGCACTGACTCCCGAACAGCGAAAAATCCCCATATTATTTACAGTCAGCTCTCAGTATCTGTGGTTCCACATCTTCCAATTCAACCAACCACAGACTGCATAGGACTGCAGTATTTACTCTTGGAAAAAATCCACATATAAGTGAACCAATACTGTAAATTTTACATTGTTGAAAGGTTAACTATACTATGTGCATAAACATAGTACAGTTAAAACTCTCCTCTGTGTCTTTTCTTAGTAGAAAATGACCAAAGAGTTCTATACAGTTACAATATTACTGTTTCATGTAAAAATTTTAATATTTAATAGGAATGTATATCTTATGAATTGACATCAATAAAATAAAGTCACTGTCCGTTTTCTTCTGCTTGGTCTCTTTGGTTACTTGTACCTGAAGAGTCTTCACCCAAACCATCAACTTGGAAAACATCTCCTTATGTGTCAAGAAACAGCTCACCTACCACAGTTTTAGGGTCGCTTGCTCTGGGAAGTGCCAGAGGTGATATGTACAAGGTATTCATAGATTTGTTAAATTCCAGTCTTGCTCTTAGTAGGTCACCTCACACTGCCTGAGTTTGGATGAACTTCAACAAGTTACTTGTATTTTCCATACTTCAGCGTCCTCAATTTATAAGATAAACAAAATAGCACCTCTTATAGAGGATTGATTTGGAGACAACTTAAGAAAATATGTAGAGGTATGTTCCTTCTATTCCTGCTCTCTGGAGAGTTTTTATCATAAATGGATGTTGAATTTTATCAAAGGCTTTCTCTGCATCTATTGAGATAATCATATGGCTTTTATTTTTCAATTTGTTAATGTGGTGTATTACATTGATTGATTTGCAAATATTGAAGAATCCTTGCAACCCTGGGATAAAGCCCACTTGGTCATGGTGCATGATCTTTTTAATGTGTTGTTGGATTCTGATTGCTAGATTTTTATTAAGGATTTTTGCATCTATGTTCATCAGGGCCAAAGAACTAAATAGACATTTCTCCAAAGAAGACATACAGATGGCTAACAAACACATGAAAAGATGCTCAACATCACTCATTATCAGACAAATGCAAATCAAAACCACAATGAGGTACCATTTCATGCCACTCAGAATGGCTGTGATCCAAAAGTCTACAAGCAATAAATGCTGGAGAGGGTGTGGAGAAAAGGGAACCCTCTTACACTGTTGGTGGGAATGCAAACTAGTACAGCCACTATGGAGAACAGTGTGGAGATTCCTTAAAACTGGAAATAGAACTGCCTCATGACCCAGCAATCCCACTGCTGGGCATACACACCGAGGAAACCAGAACTGAAAGAGACACGTGTACCCCAGTGTTCATCGCAGCACTGTTTATAATAGCCAGGACATGGAAGCAAAACTGGAAATAGAACTGCCTCATGACCCAGCAATCCCACTGCTGGGCATACACACTGAGGAAACCAGAATTGAAAGAGACACGTGTACCCCAGTGTTCATCGCAGCACTGTTTATAATAGCCAGGACATGGAAGCAAAACTGGAAATAGAACTGCCTCATGACCCAGCAATCCCACTGCTGGGCATACACACTGAGGAAACCAGAATTGAAAGAGACACGTGTACCCCAGTGTTCATCGCAGCACTGTTTATAATAGCCAGGACATGGAAGCAACCTAGATGCCCATCAGCAGATGGATGGATAATAAAGCTGTGGTACATATACACAATGGAGTATTACTCAGCCATTAAAAAGAATACATTTGAATCAGTTCTAATGAGGTGGATGAAACTGGAGCCTATTATACAGAGTGAAGTAAGCCAGAAAGAAAAACACCAATACAGTATGCTATGCTAAGTCACTTCAGTTGTGTCCGACACTGTGCGACCCCATAGACGGCAGCCCACCAGGCTCCCCCGTCCCTGGGATTCTCCAGGCAAGAACACTGGAGTGGGTTGCCATTTCCTTCTCCAATGCATGGAAGTGAAAACTGAAAGTGAAGTTGTTCAGTCATGTCTGACCCTCAGCGACCTCATTGACTACAGCCCTCCAGGCTCCTCCATCCATGGGATTTTCCAGGCAAGAGTACTGGAGTGGGGTGCCATTGCCTTCTCCGCCAATACAGTATACTAAGGCATATATATGGAATTTAGAAAGATGGTAATGACAACCCTGTATGCGAGACAGCAAAAGAAACACAGGTGTATAGAACAGTCTTTTGGACTCTGTGGGAGAGGGAGAGGGGGATGATTCGGAGAATGGCATTAAAACATGAATACTATCATAAAAAAAAGAATATATGTAAATCATTTTAAGGAAGGCTTGATACATGATGCTGTTGTTTAGTAGCTTAGTTGCATCTGACATTTTTGCGACCCCATAGACTGTAACCCTCTAGGTCCCTCTGTCCATGGGATTTCCCAAGCAAGAACATTGGAGTGGGTTCCCATTTCCATAAGCTCAATAAATGTTAGATATTAATAAGCTCTTGATGAAAGTGAAAGTGGAGAGTGAAAAAGTTGGCTTAAAGCTCAACAGTCAGAGAACGAAGATCATGGCATCTGGTCCCATCACTTCATGGCAAATAGTTGGGGAAACAGTGGAAACGGTGTCAGACTTTATTTTTCTGGGCTCCAAAATCACTGCAGATGGTGACTGCAGCCATGAAATTAAAAGACGCTTACTCCTTGGAAGGAAAGTTATGACCAACCTAGATAGCATATTCAAAAGCAGAGACATTACTTTGCCAACAAAGGTTCGTCTAGTCAAGGCTATAGTTTTTCCTGTGGTCATGTATGGATGTGAGAGTTGGACTGTGAAGAAGGCTGAGCGCTGAAGAATTGATGCTTTTGAACTGTGGTGTTGGAGAAGACTGTTGAGAGTCCCTTGGACTGCAAGGAGATCCAACCAGTCCATTTTGAAGGAGATCAGCCCAGGGATTTCTTTGGAAAGAATAATGCTGAAGCTGAAACTCCAGTACTTTGGCCACCTCATGCGAAGAGTTGACTCATTGGAAAAGACTCTGATGCTGGGAGGGATTGGGGGCAGCAGGAGAAGGAGACGACAGAGGATGAGATGGCTGAATGGCGTCACGGACTCGATGGACGTGAGTCTGAGTGAACTCCAGGAGTTGGTGATGGAAAGGGAGGCCTGGCGTGCTGCGATTCATGGGGTCGCAAAGAGTCAGACACGACTGAACAACTGAGCTGAACTGAACTGAATAAGCCTTACTCAGTGATCTATGCAAACAAATAAAGGAAAACAATAGAATGGGAAAGACTAGACATCTCTTCAAAAAATGAGAGATACCAAGAGAACATTTCATGCAAATATGGGCAAAATAAAGGGCAGGAATGATTTGGACCTAACAGAAGCAGAAGATATTAAGAAAAGGTGACAAGAATATACAGAAGAACTATACAAAAAAGATCCTGATAACCACAGTGGTGTGATCACTCACCTAGAGCCAGACATCCTGTAATTCAAAGTCAAGTGGGCCTTAGGAAGCATCATTACAAACAAAGTTAGTGGAGGTGATGGAATTCCAGTTGAGCTATTTCAAATCCTAAAAGATGATGCTGTGAAAGTGCTGCACTCAATATGCCAGCAAATTTGGAAAACTCAGCAGTGACCACAGAACTGGAAAAGATCAGTTTTCATTCCAATACCAAAGAAGGGCAATCCCAAAGAAAGTTCAAACTACCACACAACTGCACTCATCTCGCATGCTAGTAAAGAAATGCTCAAAATTCTCTAAGCCAGGCTTCAACAGTACATGAAGTGAGAACTTCCAGATGTTCAAGCTGTATTTAGAAAAGAGAGAGGAACCAGAGATCAAATTGCTAACATCTGTTGGGTCATAGAAAAAGCAAGAGAGTTCCATAAAAACATCTACTTCTGCTTTATTGACTATGCTAAAGTTTTTGACTGTGGATCATAGTAAACTGTGGAACATTTTTAAAGAGATGGGAATACCAGACCACCTTAGCTACCTCCTGAGAAATCTGTATGCAGGTCAAGAAGCAACAGTTAGAACTGGACATGGAACAACAGACTGGTTCCAAATTGGGAAAGGTGTACGTCAAGGCTATATATTGACATCCTGCTTATTTAACTTATATGCAGAGTACATCATGCAAAATGCTGGACTGGAGGAAGCGCAAGCTGGAATCAAGATTGCCAGGAGAAATATCAATAACCTCAGATATGCAAATGACAGGACTCATATGGCAGAAAGCGAAGGGGAACTGAAGGGCCTCTTGATGAAAGTGAAAGAGGAGAGTGGAAAAGCTGGCTTAAAACTCAACATTCAGAAAACTAAGATCATGGCATCTGGTCCCATCACGTCATGGCAAATGGATGGGGAAACAGTGGAAACAGTGACAGATTTTATTTTCTTGGGCTCCAAAATCACTTCAGATGATGACAGGATCCATGAAATTAAAAGATGCTCATTCCTTGGAAGAAAAGCTTGACCAACCTAGACAGCATATTAAAAAGCAGAGACATCATTTTGTTAACAAAAGTCAAGTAGTCAATGCTATGGTTTTTTCAGTAATCGTGTATGGATGTGAGAACTGGACCATAAAGAAAGTTGAGCACTGAAGAATTGATGCTTTCGAACTGTGGTGTTGGAGAAGACTTGAGAGTCCCTTGGACTGCAAGATCCAACCAGTCAATCCTAAAGGAAATCAGTCCCAAATATTCTTTGGAGGACTGATGCTGAAGCTGAACCTCTAATACTTTGGCTACCTGATGCAAAGAACTGACTTATTGGAAAAGACCCTGATGCTGGGAAAGATTGAAGGCAGGAGGAGAAGGGGACCACAGAGGATGAGATGGTTGGATGGCATCACTGACTCACTGGACATGAGTTTGAGCAAGCTCCGGGAATTGGTGATGGACAGGTAATCACGGCGTGCTGCAGTCCATGGGGTCGCAAAGAGTCGGACGTGACTGAGCACTGAACTGACTGAAACATATTGCAAAAACATTTTAAGGGAAAATATTAACTGTACAAAATAAAGGTGCAAAATAATTACAATGATGATTCAGACATGAGAAAAGACTGTACTAATCAGTAATCAGTGAAGGTTCTATTGCTGCATATGATAATGTGAGCTACCTATAATTAGCATTAGTTAATATTAAAAGACTATTTCCCTCTTGAATACATTTCTTGAATTACTTCTTCGGTTCTTTTATTGAAGCACACTGGGATAGGCTAACTTACTGTTTGCCCAGCAAGCTTTGCTATTCTTGTTTCTTTAACATGTAAAATAAGTTATCATATTCATCATTGCAATAAAGAACTATGCCTGTTCCAGCACTCTTCTCTTCCCTCGGCAGCTGACTAAAATGTATTTGATTTTGTCATTCACAACTTTTTCTATGTATTTGTGGTCAACTGGGGCATAGACTGTTGCAAGTAACAAATAATTTATTATCAAACTATGTGCATAAATGCAATCAGACATTTTCTTGAAGCTGTTTGGACTGAATGACTCACAAGGGTTCAAAGTTTACACTTATTTATTCCGGAGGGTTACTATGTGAAGAAAACCTAGGCAATATTTTGCAAATCTATTCAAAGGTACATTGACTTCTTAAAAGTTAAATTATTTCCCCCACGTTTTCTATTATTTTTTCGAATAGCATTTGGGGGAAGGTAGCTTTTAAATACTGATAAAGCTAACACTTTTTGATCTAAACTTATGAATTCTTTACCATAGCCTAGTGCAATGCCTGCTTTAGGCCCTGAAAGTTTTCTGTTCTGTCCCTGAGATTGATCTGCGCATCCAATTAAATCTGTTTCCAGACTTTACTGAGTTGAGGTATTTAAACAGGACTGATGTCAAGTACCAAATGAGAAAAGTACTGTAAAGCTAAGGAGCCCAGTCATATGCGTTTGAAAAATAAAGACAGATGGTGCCTATTAGAGAGTTTTCTGCAGTTGAACCACACTATTTACGCTTAAATTTTCTTTGATAACTGGTTCATTTGCAGATGTACATATGCTTTGGGAGGTAAATATAATATGCTAAATATGCTGTATATACTTGGGCTGTTTCTAGGTCTTCTCAGTGGAAAAAGCTAGTGTGCATGTACCCCACCTGCTGCCCACCAAAACACAGTTGATGTTAAACTGATACAGACTTGGAACAAAATATTTTTCTTATGCTGGATCTTATATACTTTTTCACACTGAGAATTCTCTTTTTATGTTAAAGATACAATACAATTAAATTTTTGTGCTTATTCTTTTAGATTTATTCCATGTTGTGTGCTGAACTGTATCTCCCAAAAGATGCTGAAGTCCTAACTTCCAGTACCTATGAATGTGACTCTTTTCTGAAATAGGTCTTTGCAGATGATCAACTTCGGAAGAGGTCATCAGGGTGGGTGATTTAATAAATAATATTGGCCTTTGTTTTTTCTGGGCTAAAGACCCAAAACCTCAGCCTCTCCAAATTATGTCATGATGTATATCTTCAGACCAAAAACCGAGCTTATGTGACTTAATGATTTCAGCGGTGGAAATAAACTTGTTGTTTGTATCCTTAATCACTGGTTAGCTAAATTTGTTATTCATCATATTTAGATGTTTAAAAACAGAGTCTTATTTATTAGGAGATTCAATGGGAAAGTAGAAAGTAATAGCATCCATCACTCATATTGTCCCACCTCAGTTCCAAAATCAAGACATTTTAAATACTACAGGATGGCTTCCCAGGTGGCTCAGTGGTAAAGAAACAGTAGGAGATGCAAGAGATGTGGGTCCAATCCCTCCTCTGGAGAAGGAAATGGCAACCCACTCCAGTATTTTTGCCTGGAAAATTCCATGGACAGAGGAGCATGGTGGGCTAGAGTCCAGGGGTTCGCAGAGTTGGACACAGCTGAGCATGCACGTGATACGCTACAGAAGACTCCACTTGGCAAAAGATATCAGCACTTTCTCTTGGACAACATCTTGAATATCGCTTAGCCTCTCTACCTCTTGTAGCTTGGTCAAGGGGATGAATCCAAGGAGTTAAGTCCATTTTCAGGGCATGAATTAAAGCGCAGGACATACAACCTTCAAGTCAAGCCTATGATTGTTGCTCAGTTGGTCCATACAGGTTTTGTTGTGTTTCTGTCTTCATAAAGAGGCTATGCTTACCATTGGTCCTTCTTATCCAAAGATTGTACAGAAGTCATAATTCATTTAAAATTAGTTTATTCACTTCTCAGACCAGTCTGTTATTTTTTTAAAAACTCCAATAAATCTTGTTTAGTGAAGTAGAGCTCTGAAGTAAAATATGGAAGCATTTACTAAAAGGAAAGAGTTTATCTACTTTATTTAAAGGGAACATTCTAAGTCTCAACATATTAACTTTTTGATATTTATTTGTTGACCATGGCAAAATAAAAATATTATTTAATAAATCTATCTGTAGTCTCATGTATATATGTCAATATTTTCTGTAAATTCCATTCAAAATCCTTTAACCACTTTCCACTAACTCCTTCAAAATTTCTAATAACATTATCTTTCTTATCTGCCATGATTCTGCTAATTTTCAATGTTCTATTTGTCCTTAGCACTTTGTACATACATCTGTAAACTCTGTGATAAACTGGTTTGATCAGACTTTTTCGCTCTCCCACTAGGCTCTTACTTCCTTTGGACACAGGCTATACCTATTCATCTTTAGATTTTCCAAATATGGACCTGTTGTCAGACAAATTGGCAGAATTCAATACATTCAATACATGAGCACTTATTTGTGGACATTGTTAAATTTTGTGTGTATGTAGTCACAGTAGCACATTATCTCAATCAGGATCCATTCAGGGAAACCAAAGCCTTATCAGATCTTTCAGCAGAAAGAAATTTAATTTATGGAAAATTGATCCCATAGGTGTTGAAAAGTTAAGAGTCTAAAAGCAGCACTGATAAAACCACAGACAGTAATTTTAGAAAGTGGCTATCATCTACATTGCTTGGGAAACAAAAAAGGAAGAGATGAAACTGCTAAAATTTAAAAGCTCAAGGAAGAAAATCTAGAGACAATTGCTGTTTAGACCTATGAGTAGGAGGTCTTTGAGAGACCTTTGAGAGGACATGAGCCTGAAAGAACCTGCAGGCAATTACTTCTGCCAAATTACTGACAAGAGGAAGACAACAGTGAGAAGGTACCTGCTGCCCTTCTCCTGCCTTTCAGTCTCCATCTGGTGCCTCTTAGTGACTGAAACTACTAGAGGCCATTTGGCAAGAAGTCTTAAGAAATGTAGTTTGCAGGGTCCCAACCCCAGCATCCAAACTCAGGGTCGAGAAATGTAGGTTTGGATTTTAAGACTATAGGAAAGTAATCAATATGCCCAATTTGGATGTAATTTTTTTTTTCTTTTAACATAGTTCAGGTGCAAGGGAAGGATACAAAAAGGAAAAAGACCTGTGAATTTTCAAATATCTATTAAGCACCAGACACCATTTTATATTCTAAAATATTAATCATTCAACAAGTATTTGCTGGACACATACTATTTCCAATCACAGCAAAGAACCTTCAAGTGCAATATGAAAAGATGGGCATTATCCTTTCTTTCATAGAATTTAGAGACTTGAAAGATAAAGGGGCAAATTAATGTATAATTATGATAATATGTGTACCGACCTAGCTCAAATCATGTAACCATCTTGGAAGAGTCAGAAAGGGTAATGAAGGGTAATGAAGCCATTTAATATTTCCAGGATAATAGATCCAAGCTGCATAGATAAGACCTGAATCCAGAGATGCAAGTCTCTAGGATTCACATATTTTCTCAGGACACCACTCTTCTTACTAGGTGAGAGAAGCTTGGAGTGGCCTCTTGATCTCTTCTTACTGCCAAGTTTTGCAAGCTCACACAGGGAAAAAGCAGTAAATTATTTGACTTGACTTTGTTTAGCTTCCTCCAAAATGGAAGATAAATATCTTACATGGATATCCATGCCAAGGGAAAATTCATTTTAATTAGTTTCATCAAAGTCCTTACACTCTACATCTGTACAGACACATTCGATTCCTCTTCTTGCACTTGTGGCTAACTAGACACTTTGCCAGTTCATCAGTGGTTTAGAAATATCCCTTTATTTCATCCTTTAGTATGATTCCCTGAAAAAGTATGGTGCCAGATTTTCAATTACAACAAGAAGCATTGCTAGGGGCTACCCAAATTCTCTTTTGTGCCATATCCATGAATTTGAGAGTTCTGCTTATTTCTGTCATTTGAAAAACAACTTTTCCTGGTGACTGCCTAGTAGATGTATGAACTAAGTCTGGGGAAAGAGAAAAGAGAGTCTGTTAGGGATAAAAGGAATCTTTAGTGATTCAGATCACTATAATTACTCCAAAGAAACTGTAACACTGGAGAGGTTGACTTATCTGTCTCTTGTTACATCTTTTAAGGAAGAAAACTCTATAATGTCTTGAGACTGTGAATATTAGTACAAGTCCTTTGCACAATGTCATATAAGGTAAATATACCCAGTTTTTCACAACAGAAAAACAACAAGCAAATGAACTAGTACAAAAGGTTTAATAACCCCTAGAGACTGGCACCCACTCCAGTCCTCTTGCCTGGAAAACCCCATGGACGGAGGAGCCTGGTAGGCTGCAGTCCATGGGATTGCAAAGAGTCTGACAAGACTGAGCGACTTCACTTTCACTTTTCACTTTCATGTATTGGAGAAGGAAATGGCAACCCACTCCAGTGTTCTTGCCTGGAGAATCCCAGGGATGGGGGAGCCTGGTGGGCTGCCATCTATGGGGTCACACAGAGTCTGACACGACTGAAATGATTTAGCAGCAGCAGCAGCAGAGACTTCTCAGACGGTAAAGAATCTGCCTGCAATGTGGGAGACCTGAATTCAGTCCCTGGGTTGGGAAGATCCCCTGGAGGAGGGCATGGCAACCCATTCCAGAATTCTTGCCTGGAGAATCCCCATGGACAGAGGAGCCTTGCAGGCTACAGTCCATGGGGTGGCAGAGAGTCAGACATGACTGAGCGACTAAGCACACACACACACACACACACACACACACACACACACAAAGACTTCAGTAATGAGATACAGTTTAGAAATTATTTGGGATCTACCAATTAACACTCAAGGATCTCACCACTCAAAGTGGATGATTTGCAACAGAATTTGGATTGGAAAGAGAAATTCAACGTCAGTCATTTAACCCGAAGATCTCAAGTGGGTAAGATTACAGGATAACATTTTGGCCATGTCGGGGAAAGTCATGGAAATAAGCAGCCTCTTGACCTTAGGACCAAGTTATATGTTAACCCCTAACCTGGTGGGCTGCAGTCCATGGGGTAGCTAAGAGTCAGGCACGACCGAGCGACTTCACTTTCACTTTTCATGTTCCTGCATTGGAGAAGGAAATGGCAACCCACTCCAGTACTCTTGCCTGGAGAATCCCAGGGATGGGGGAGCCTGGTGGGCTGCTGTCTATGGGGTTGCACAGAGTCGGACACGACTGAAGCCACTTAGCAGCAGCAGCAACCTTTACACTAGTTAAATTCCAAAACCAAGGCTTCTGCATATTTTCTAAGATGTGTGTTTAGCCTTGCTTAACATGTTCATTCTTTTCTTGGATTAAGGGTAGGGAAATGATGAGTATGTGATTAAAGGATATCAAGACCCTTTCTCCACATCAGACTTGTGACTAGGCTACACAAAGAAGACAATGTCAGAAAAGGAGAACAATGCAGCCAGCTAGTCTGCACACAGTGGAAAATGATGAAGACTCTGATCCCTTCCCCAAATGATTGTTGTTTAGCTGCTCAGTCGTGGCCAACTCTTTTGTGACCCCATGGATTGTAGCCCTCTAGGTTCCTCTGTCCATGGGATTTCTCAGGCAAGAATACTGGAGTGAGCTGTCATTTCCTTCTCCAGGAGATCTTTCCAACATAGGACCCAGAGATTGAACTTGCGCTGGCAAGAGGATTTTTATTTATTTATTTTTTACCACTGAGCCACCTGGGAGGTGGTGTGATGTTAAGGAAGTGACCTAATTTTCTGAGTCTTTCTTTCTTTCTCTTTACAACAGAAATATTTGATACGGTTTTCAAAGATTTCTTATGACATTTATTGAGATATATGAGATGAAGTCCCTAAAACAGTGGCTGGAATAGAATAGAAATTTTACAAAACAATGTTACTGTAAAGAAGTTATTTTAATCTCACTCAAAGGATCTGTATGCAGGTATTTTGCTTCTAATGTTCAACATAATCCAATCTCTTTTAGTATACCAACTCTTCTCTTGCTTGGACAAAAAAGAAGGGAAATCATGAATAGCTTTCATTCTGAAAATAATAGATGAAAAAGTATTATCAAGAAAGGAAAAAGATAAGATGAAGACTATAGTGGAGATTTGCCATGGTAATATTTTGCACATTAATTGGTTTTGACTTGTTCCTTATTATTTCCCTAAGGGTATAGTTCTTATCTGATGGATGGAATCAAACCACAAAAAGGGCATTTTCATGATTCACAATCACGAGAATTTATAAATGAAAGGGAAAATAAAAAACACATTTCTCCAGTGATAGATCTGCTTTCCTCCTAAGAGAAGAAAATGAAACAAATTTTATTCAGTCAGTCATTTATATAATAGTTTGAAGCACTACTATGTACTTTGGAAATCCAATAAAATCTAAAAATAGACTCATACCTGACTTATGAAGCTTACAGTCCAGTAAAGACAAATAATCAAAATAAATCACACAAATACATAATTATAAATGAGTTACATATTTGAGTATATAAATGAGTTTTTTATATATTTATTTATATATATATATATATAAAAATTATAATGTATTGAGTCACATGAAGAAAAAATATACTAAATGTTGAGAGAATACTCCCGGAAAATCTAAGTCCAAGGATCAGAACAACCCACACGAAGAGAAGACAAATTGGCCGACATCTGAGAGATGGAGAGGGATTAACTAGGTCAAAAGGTGGGGAGAAAAATCCTGTACTGGGGGCTCAAGTTAAGAAAGAACACGGGAACATTCAAAAACCACAGAAGTGACAGTTGGGCTGAAACACAGAAAAAGAAGGGCACGGGGGCAAAATACCATCTAGGGAATGAAGAAAGAAGCTAGATAATTTAAAGCATACAGGTTTTGGCAAAAATTTTGTTCCTTATATTAATTAGTGAAGGAATTTACATAGGAAAGACATTAATGAAATTGCATTTTGAAACACTAACTCTGACTATCCCCAAACAATGAACTGGAGGGAGAAACAACTTGTGGCCAGGAAAACAAAGCTGAGGCTCATGCAGCTGGTTCAACAAAGAGATGTGGTAGCTTAAACTAGGCAGTAAATGGATTCCAGAGCTGTGAAGCAGGTTTATTTGCTTAAATTTGTTGGTGGACTAGATATGGGAGATAAGAGATGGTGAGTGACAGCTAAGCATTGATCAGGGTCAGAAGAAGGGAGAGAGAAAAAGTTACCCTAAGTATGAAGTACTATGATGTACTATGATGGGTATCACATTCTGACTTCTACATGTACTGGTTCTTCTAAGAAATCCTTACTGAGAGGGAACAAAAGAAAGTACATGTAAACAAGGAGGGCATGGCCCTGGTAGACTGCCCTTTAGTGTTTTCCACTAGATGGAGAGGTCACACGTATGGAAAATGTGATGTGGTGGATAATTTTATGAGTATATGGATGCTGTTTGCCACAGCCAGGATTTCCCACAAAGACCTTCAGACCCTTGTATAACATTTTTATAGTCCCTCCTGCACCCTCATGACCAACAGAATATGGTGGAACTGATGTGCTTATTTAACTAATATATGTTAAACATATAGTGTATACCAGGCACTCTTACAAGCCATTAGGAATCGATACTGAAATACTCAGTGAGGCGGTGAGAGTAGAAGAAACAGTAACATGTTGTATTTTATCAAATGATGATTACAACGAGGGTATACATTGCTGAGGAAACAGGTAAAATTCTGCGTGATCATTAACATGAACAATATTTGTATTATTCCAGGCTTAGCATAATGCTCTGCACTTAGTAGGTACTGTAAATGTTACACTGGATCGATTGAACAATAGGGACTTTTCTATATTTATAACTTAATCAAAATAGGATAAATAAAAAGGAGGATTCTGTTCCTCATTGAACACGTGGCTCTGCATATTGTCCTTCGTTCACTTATCGCTAATGAAGCCGTAACTATTCAGACTTGATAGATGTCTGTGACTTCACACTTACATAGAATAAATGCAAGCCAGGCTGTACCTGTCATCTCAGGATGATGACAGGACCTTAGAAGAGCAGTTATTTCGGAACTAGTTAAGTATTTGCTCTATTTGGGCATTGATCATCCCTATCAAGCATTTTGTTTGTTTTCCAAGGACTATTATTTGTTGATATGACCTTTTCTAAAAACGACAAGGATGATAATGGCAATCATCACTGAGCAGGGGAATCAATAAAGTTATATCTCTGTCACACACATATACACACAGGGCTTTTAAAATCTTACTAAAAGATTGCATTAACAAATAAGTCATAAATGTTCTACGTAGGTAAATCTGAGCAAGCTAAACTGATTTCCTTAGATATATATTAAATCTAAAGGCTGGACTCAATTTAACCAGTGAGTTCTAGCTAACACATTTTGTGCATTGTTAGTGTAAAAATTTGCTTCATAGGATAACTCATAAGAAGGACAAGAAACCTAGAGAAGCAATGACTTGCAAAATCTTAAGTGGCTGGAAAAATAATGGAAGCAAAAATTAACCTGTCCTAATTTTTAAGCAGTTAATAATGATCTACATGAAGAGGTGGAAAGAAATGCTTTAAATCACAGGACATAATAAATTAAGAGTCAGTACCAAGCAGGACACAGCAAACATATAAAAGGAAAAAGAAAGATTTGACTTATAGGGCAAGAAATAACAAGATGAGATAAACTTGAAAAGATTCAAGTAATGTATAAAAATGATCACGAATACAAACCTATTCAGCTGGAGAAGGATCAACGAAAAGTTGCAAGAAAGAAAAAAAAAAAGATTAGGTACCAAATGTACAGTGAATTGAATAAGAAAGATAAGGTGATATTAGCAAATAATAGAAAGGTACCATTAGCTAACAGATGGAATAAAAAATCATCATGGAATCATACATGTGAACCCTTTCTATATGTGTAGGTAACCATGCCACACACAAGCTACAATCTCTAAAGGGAGTGTAAAGACTGTGAAGAAGAAACCAGGGGAAAAATTAGCCAAAACATATTTTTTAAGGCATTTTGAGTTACAAAATGGCAGGATCTTGATACTGATGAGGGTCCTGAGAACATCTCAAACATTCAAAGAGCATGTAACTTTCTCATAAAATGCAGTGAAACAAGGCTTCTGCAGAGTTCATGTCTAAAGAGCAAATGGCACTCTGAGATGAAGAGAGTAGCCACATCCCCTTCTTCATTCACTAAGGACACACACCCTAAATCTAGGACTCTTGGCTCTAATTAGTGACTTGGGGAAGTAATGAATTATATATAACTATACGACAAGCACCTTTGGGGTCATACACAGATAGTTTTACTAGCGGATCTTCAAAGTCACAGTGAAATTTTCTGGTGTAATTATTAGAAGGCAAACTTCTAGGCTCAGGGACTATTTTAATAATCATTCAATATTATTTGGATATAAGTAGCCTTCCATCTACACAAGAGGTTAATATTAAGTGTGTCATTCTAAGGAGATACACTATATCTCAATCCAAGACAGCAAATAGAATGATGGGGCACATCCAAGGGTAACAGATTAACAATTAAATTACATGTGAGGCAAAAATAAAAATAATGTTTTATACAATCAAAGCATTCCTGAAGGTTTTGGTGTAAATATAAGGCAAGGAAAAGGACCGACTGATGGCCTCTCCAGTCTCTTCCTATCTCAAGATGTTTTTAATGATAGCGATTATCCTGTAAGACAGTTCAACTTGTATTGTTTTACTCTTTTAACTGAAAAAAGCAAAAATGCTTCATAATGTAACATAATAAACCATTCTTCTTTAGCTGAAGAGCAAGTAATAATTATAGTTCTGCAAACTGAGTGGCAGGACTTCATCAATTACACAAACCAAACAGCCTGACTTTTTATTATCATGACAGAGCTCATAAACAAATCAATAGAGTTTTCATTGTACTGACTACACTTTAAAAAATATATGGAGTAGGTATGTTGATAAATGCCTCTATGTTTTGTGGCTCCTCCAGTGGAACTGATTCTTTTGTAAAATAACAGGAATGTGCATTCCCTACCTTGCTTCTCAATAAAAGATAGAAATTTGCTCCAACTCTGGAACTTGGTGGAAAAGGAAGAAGCATTAACTACATTGGAGAAGATTATAACAATGTATAATCCCAGTAGTTTATATGATTATATCACAGTTGCAATTGAGTAAAAGATACCAAAGTATTAAAAATAAAATAAAGATAAATTGGCCCATATCTCCTAATATAAGACTGAGCAGACTCACAGATCAAGGTATATGATTTAATTGAAGAAAAGCAGTGTGTTCTTTTAACACAGCCTCACTTTACTTATATTTCTCTTTTAGAGAATGCTTTGATTCAAACCCCATCTTAGCTAGGGCTGTTTTTCTTTTACCTGATAGATAAGATACTCCTTGGCAATTTCCATTAGGCTTTTTGTCCAAAGATAGTATTCAGTATCAACTGAAGGTGAGGTATTTCTAACCGGCACCTTCCACCCATGGTAAGGCTGAACTGAGTGAAATCTTTCTCACTGCTCCCCCACGGAGAAGGCAGAGTACCAGCCAGATAGTGAGAATCAGAACAGAATGCCAAGGCATCCATGCTAACATCAGTGAGGTTGCTCAGGTGCTCCTGGAGTAGTAGGACATGGAAGGACATGTCCGAGTTAGCTAGGGAGAAGTACAAATTTCAAACACACCAATACAATATTGTAAAGATAAATTAAATAAAATTAAAAAAAAAAAAAACACAAAGTGCCAAGGTCAAAGACAAAACCTGACGTATAAGAAAGTGAAGCTATTGGATATCTTTCATTAACAGAGTGACTTTATCATTTCACTCTATCACCCCATAGGAATCACAGTTAGAGATAGAAGTGCAAACTAAATTTTCTGAGTCCAGTTTGAAGACAACCTGTTAGCATTAATACTCTCCCAGGGTTGGAACAAAGCGTGATCATAAGATCACTAATCAGTGATCTATACTCTAGAAGTGAGTGTACATTGCTTCACTGCTTTTCCAGAGCATCTCTTAAAATTAAAAAATGGTGTCTGTGGTTAACATGGCATACCATCTTCAGTGACTTTTTTATGTTGAAATACCAGGGTGTTCTAGTTGATTCAACTTAGGATCAAGGTATTTAGTGGGAATTGTATGGAAAATCTGCTCTGAGATTCTTTAAGGGTCTTTAAGGAACTGAATAAAAAGAGCATAGATAATACAATCAGAATCCAGTCAGTTTCACTTGCTTGTGGCGAGACTTATTTTTAAAACCACATTCTGATTCTCATTTAAAAGTATTATACAAAATAGAAAATAATTAATAAAACGTGACAAGGTTAAGATACTAGTCTAGGCATGATAAAAGATCAAACGGTGGGAAAAAAGAGAGAGCGAGCGTGCTATCATCAAGCACACAAATTGATCCAGATATCAAATAATATTAAAGAATCAAACAAAGCCTTTCATCTGAATTTTTAGAATTCTGTAAAGCAGTAATTGTCCCATATAAGAACTAAGAAGTCTCATAAAGGAGTAATTCTGAGAAGCCACCATTGCATATAAAGCTCCTGTCAACCTTAAGATTGCAGATCACAAACTAGATGCAGAGGGATCTTTTCCACTTATTTCAGGAGACTGTGGAGTGTCATGGAAAAAGCACTCTTCTTTTGAGCTCTGAACTGTTTCTTAGTTGGTGGAGCTTAGGTAACTTCTTCTGAACATTGCATTTTGGGTTTTGATTTTTTTTTTCACCCCTAAGGCAGAAATTATCAGAACTACTAACATATTTTTAGACAAATATCGTAAGGGTGTAAGAGAAAATTAAAGTATATAGAAGTGCTATAAAACTGAAAAGCACTACATAAATATGAGTTGCTACTACTTACCCAAGGAGACAATCACATTTTCTGTGTTCTGCAGAATTCTTTCTGTTGGCATTCCTCAACAATACTGAGCAGTCCAGCCCCTATGACATCTTGGTTCTTCTTAGAAGAACCGTCTTATCCTTTGACCACTTAAGGATGCTGGACCATCCTTAGCCTGTCCACACAAGCAAATGCCCATCCTCATTAGCACTCTTCACAAACGAATCAGGCTTAGCAAGCCAAAATGTACCAGCAGGTGATTATGTGAGAGGCTTGTGTCCCCTGGAGAGTGATCTCATCTCTGGTGTCTTCTGAGAGACTGACTTGTAGGTGGCTGGACTCCATGGGATACAAGAAACCTAAAGTTTGAGTTGGGTCCTTCTCCATCCCTCCATCACTTTGTTCCAATGAAATCTGCTCAGTTCCACAGTCACAGACTGCTCTTCTGACCCAAGTCAGCTGTCTCAAAATGATTGCCCAGAATCAGATGATATTCTGCAGAGAGGTGCCAGAAAAATTCAATTTCTGTGAGGAAAGAAAGAAGAATTAGAGAACCCATTTTCAATGTCAATAGCAGCTCTGGTTTCTTGAGCACCTACTATGGGCCAGTCACTGTGCTTTCACATGTGAGGCAGGATAATAATTTAGAGTATTAATTTAGGTGTTTCTTTTCTGACATTTTGCCCCTTTTAATGCTCACTTCAGGCTTTTCAAGTGGCTCAGTGGTAAAGAATCCCCCTGCCTATGCAAGAGATGCAGTTTTGATCCCTGGGTTGGGAAAGTGAAAGTGAAGTCGCTCAGTTGTGTCCGACTCTTAGCGACCCCATGGACTACAGCCCACCAGGCCCTCCGTCCATGGGATTTTCCAGGCAAGAGTACTGGAGTGGGGTGCCATTGCCTTCTCTGTTAACAGCGGCTAGGCATATTATATTTACTTGGAGCTGGTATACTTGGTGACAGCCTTAGTGCCCTCGGACACAGCATGCTTGGCCAGCTCCCCAGGTAGCAGCAAGCGCATGGCGGTCTGGATCTCCCTGGATGTGATAGTCGAGCTCTTGTTGTAATGCGCCAGGTGCGATGCCTCGCCAGCGATACGCTCGAAAATGTCGTTGACAAAGGAGTTCATGATTCCCATGGCCTTGGACGAGATGCTAGTGTCCGGATGGACTTGATCCTCTGGAAAAGGAAATGGCAACACACTCCAGTATTCTTGCCTGCAAAGTCTCATGGACAGAGAAGCCTGACAGGTTACAGTCCCTGGGATCGCAAAAGAGTTGGGACATAACTGAGTGAATAAGCAACAAGAACAAATGCACACTTCTCCCAACTTTTCATTCAAGGGTTGATGACAGAATTTGTTTGCTTTCTTCAAAGAAGTTCAGGGAAGAGTGATTGTGTTCAGAATTTCCACACCTACTAAGCAAATAAAGCTGGATGCTCCCAAGAGAAACATGGGGAAAAGGTACTGGTACATATAGACTCAGCAACTAGGAGAGGCAGGGCACTCTCCATACCTATATTAGTAAAATGTTTTCTTTGTTTTGGGTAAGAAACAAAGAAAGAAAATTCTATGGATCCTGAGAGCAGAGGAAACCTACCCCCTGGGCAAAAGGGCTGGATATGAACTTCTAAAGGATATCACCAAATACTCAGCACTCAAGCTGAGCAATGAAGAGAGAATTTGAGAATCCTGTTATCTGAAGGGGTCACATATACTGAGGCCATAGACATCTCGGAGGCCATATGGGTTAATCTATGACCTTAGACAAGACACCTAACATTCCCCCCAAGACCAAAGAGCCAAAATCTTACCACTGCACGATATTCTCAAAGAGCGCATATTGCTGCTCAAGGAAAGTGAGTATTTCAGGTACAGAGGATACTGAGTTTTTATCTTTGTCTCTCTCCTGGCCCAAGAGAAGAAGGGTTCAGGATCAGAAATGACCAGTTACAGCAAATGAAAAAAGCTTGTTTTCTTCCACCCCTGGATTTATGAGTCCAGATTCATTCACACTACATGTTTAATGCTTCAATTAATCCCTATGACAGCATTATGAATTACAAATTACTCCTTCCCTTGTTATAGATGAGAAAACCTAGATAAAGATATTTAGGTCACTTCTCAAGATAGCCTAGCTAGTTTATGATGGTTCTGGCTTCAGTCCCAAGTTTTTCTGACTCCAAAGCTATCTCATCTTCAGTTCTGTAGCATCTATACCATGAGCTTGAGTAGGCTGGGTGAAATTGTGTTGGCAATTACACTACTGATTCTTCTCAAAGGAAATGTGAACCTGTAATGCATACCTGCCCCTTCATATTAGTACAAAGTGAAAAGAAATTCTGGGGTTTGGGGTCATAAAAGTCAACACTCCTGAATGATATACTTCAGAAACATGTGTGTTTGCCTTTAATAGCTGCACTTACAATTTTAAAACACTACCTAGACTCTTCATAGGCATTTTACATCCTAAATTTTCCACATGTGTGGGCTTGGTGGTGGTTCAGAAAGGACAAAGCTCATGAGGGATAAAGATCCATCTGCAGTCATCAAGTAATTTTCTGAAGATTAGACACTTGGCTGGTATAAAGAAAACTTTGGCAAGACCCAGAAGTAGAGGAGGCAGCTGAGAATAGTTTACAGCTACTCAGGGGAGTGCCACGTGCATCAGAAGAAGGCTGACAACGAGTGGCTGCTCAATGAGCTGCCAGGAGATATTGGCACTTGCATACTGAAACCAAGGGGGGAAACATGCTGCAAGGTAGTGCGCCAGCTGGAATCGTGGTGCCCAGTGAGAGGATGGAGACGAGTGCACATGGAGGGTATGGAACACTCACTTCTGAAACGTGCAAAGAAGGCTGATGTGTGGATATGGGGGGCCAGAAACAGATGCAGGACAATAACACAATCAAGCAAAATGGACAGATGGAAGGAATGGACAGAAAGAGGTCAGCTTCCGTGAACTTAAGAAACCTAGCCAGTTAGCATATTCCATAAAAGGAGCCTGGGCTAGTTCATTTGGTACCAGTTACATTAAATCGTTGGGTAAAGAAAGGAAATTTTAGTCACTTAGTCATGTCTGATTTTGTGACCCTATGGACTGTAGCCCACCAGGTTCCTCTGTCCATAGAATTCTCCAGGCAAGAATACTGGAGTAGGTAGCCACTTCCTTCTCCAGGGGATCTTCTGAACCCAAGGACTGAACTCAGGTCTTCTGCATTGCAGACAGTTTCTTTCTTGTCTGAGCCACCAACTCAATTCCTTCTCTGGTGATTTAGTGGTAAAGAATCTGCCTGCCCATACAGGAGACAGCCTGCAATGCAGGAGATGGAGTTTTGATTTCTGGGTCAGGAAGATCCCTTAGAGAAGGAAATGGCAACCTACCCAGTATTCTTGCCTGGGGAAATCCCATGGACAGAGGAGCCTGGCGGACTACAAGCCATGGGGTTGCAAGAGTCAGACATGACTTAGTGACTAAACCACCACCAAAGAAAAGAAGGACAGGAAAACAAGATCATTATATAAAAAAGAGAAAGACAGTACACAGATACATATTAAAGAGCAGACCAATCTGATTAATCTAAGATCTGATGCTTTTAAAATGAATGACTTGGCTCTACTGTAACCAATTTTAAATATTAATTTTCTCATATGTAATTGGATCTGATAACAAAGAAATGATGATTTTATTATTACTATTAAAATCTAAGATTGAATTGGCACTCAATATATGCACCAAGCATATTAAATCAATTCTCTTAAACAATAGTTCTCAAAACTGAATGAGGTACCAGAGTTGAAGTTCTGTTCTAAGGTGCTAGACTCCTATTTTGTGTTGCCATTTAGTTGCTAAGTTATGTTGGACTCTTTTGCAACCCCGTGGACTGTAGCCCACCAGGCCCTCTGTCCATGGGATTTCCCAGCAAGAATACTGCTGTAAATTGCCATTTCCTTCCCCTTCCCAACCCAGGTATTGAACTTGCATCTTCTGCTTGGCAGGTGGATTCTTTACCACTGGCTCCTTTAGTTAGTTGCTCAATAAATTGTGGCTACCATTAATACTGGCATTGAAATTATTCTTTTTACCTAGTTAGTCCCTAACCTCAAAGATATTCTTAACACATATCTATTACTACCCTAATGCCAGACAAAATTGGAATGAAGGATTTCAATTCTAGCCTAAATTTAAGACAAATACTCCTTCTCAAGGAGATCCAAAACATTTAGACTGACTACAAGTACCTTGCATTAGGCTGGATTCATACCTGTTATATACCCCAAGTTAGGATTTCCCATTTATGTACACAGTCATCTCACTGATGTCCATATAAGATTTTCTTCTTACTATTCATTAAGTAAAAACATGTTCTTTACTATTCCAATCCTACACATATTTTTACTAAAAGGTGTGTGTACATGTGCTATCAGAAGGTTATAGACTAATTGTTGATAATCATTACATTTTTTGGCATGTGTAAGAAATAAAGTGTTCTCCCTTTAATTTCAGAATTCTAGCCCCTTTTCATCATGAATTGCCACCTCCTCAGAAAAGCCTCCCCAACCAGTCAATCTAAATTGTTTCCCCTATCAATATCCATCTCAATGCCTTGGCAATTGCTTTTGAAACACTTATCAAAATTATTTCTCAAAATTTATATGCTATTCTGTCTGCTTACTTTATATTTGTCATTAGCACCAACTACACTGTAAATTCTATGAGGGCAAGGGGCCACATTCATCTTCATCAGCATTCAGAAATATTTACTCAGTTCATACAGTGCCAGGCATTGTTTCCAGGCACTGGGACACAGCACTGAACTGATGTTCCAGCTGTGAGAAACAAACAAAGGGCAAAAAAAAAAAAAAAAAAACCATGATAGGCGATGATGTTATGAAGAATCTACAGTAGAAGGGGCTAAAGATGGCTCCTGCATTGCAGCAATGAGAAGTTATTGACACAGTGGAGTCTTTTTCATCAAAGGTGATTAAGGAATGGCTTCCTTGGTGGCTGAGACAGTAAAGAATCTGTCTGCAATGCAGGAGACCTGGGTTTGATCCCTCGGTTGGAAAGATCCCCTGGAGAAGGGAACGGCTACCCACTCCAGTATTCTTGCGTAGAGAATTCCAAGGACAGAGGAACCTGGCGGGCTGTATAGTCCATGGGGTTGCTAAAGAGTTGGACATGACTGACTGACTAACAATTTCACTTTTTCACTTTCCTGATAAGTGGACCCATGATGAAGAGAGGATGAAGAGCATTCCAGATAGAGGAAATAGTAGGTGCAAAGACTGGGAGTATAGGATCTGGAAATCAGGCATTGTAGCTAGAGTGAGGTGGAAAAGGAGAAGAGAAAGAAGAGGTGATATTGCAAAGATACAGAGCACTGCAAGAGCTTCCCTGCTGGCTCAGACATTAAAGAATCCGCCTGCAATGCAGGAGACCTGGGTTTGATCCCTGGGTTGGGAAGATCCCCTGAAGGAGGGCATGGCAACCCACTCGTGTTCTTGCCTGCAGACTCCCCATGGACAGAGGAGCCTGGTGGGCTGAAGTCTATGGGGCTGCACAGAGTAAGATGCAACTGAGCGACTAAGTACAAAATAGCACAGAGTGCTCTGAAGCCCTATTGATAAGGCTTTTCACTTTATTCTGGCTGGGGTGGGAACAAAATTGGAGAGTTCTGAGTAGAGAATGATAGCGTCTGACTTATGTTTTAAAAGAACTGGTTTTGCCTGTTGTGTAGAGAATACCCTGGCAAAGATTGGTCAAGGGTGAACAGTTAAGAGATTATTGCAGGACAGTGAAAGATCATGACGGCATTAAGTGATTAAGATAGAATTATACAGTGATCGGTGTGGCAGTGATGGATACTGGTCAGATTCTGTATTTATTTTTAAAATAGAGGTGATTAGATGTGCTGACAAAATGGATGGGAGGAGGACAGAATGGAAGGAATCAAGGGTGACATTTTTGGCATCCACAGTTTAAAGTTTAGAGTTGCACTGATCAAAACAGGAAATGCTTGGAGAGAAATCTCAAAGGTAGAAATGATGAGTTAAGTTTGAGTTGGGTGAAGTGTCAGCTGTGGGAATATCAAGTAAAGAGTTGTCTACACAATTGTGGAGTTAAGAAAAGAGTTTTGAGACTAGAAATATGTATTTGGAAGTTACTGGAATATAGATGGTGCTTGAAGACACTGGAATAGATGAATTCAGTTATGAAGAAAACAAAGTAAAGTTGTGAGTGCTGACTTTCAGGGTACTCAGGCATTTAGTGCTTGGGGAAATGAAGAGGAAAGAACAAAGATGACTGAGAGGGATTCACCTATGGGGTAGATGAAAAGCCAGGAGAAGCTGGCGTCCTGGAAACCAAGGGTCTATTTCTGCTTCTGGGTTTGTAATGTGAGAACTGAGAATGGAGCAATATGGCCAGTGCCAGACAGCCTTGACATGTGCAGTCTTAGGAATTAACAGGGAAGAATGCTTAGATGAAGCAGTTACAAGAAAGCCTGGAAGGAAAGGAAATGGAGTATAGACAACACTTTCAAGGGATTTTGCCCCCCCCCCCCGAAAATAGAAGGAACTAGAAAAATGGGGCGATAGGAGAGTAATGTGAGTCATGGGGAGAGATTTTGCAAGTGGGATCCTACTTTATCAAAAAGGATAATCTTGCTTACTGAAAGTGAAGAAAACTGATGGGCAGGGGGCAATTGCAAGACTGCAGTTTGAGTAGAAGAGCAGGCATGGGACACACTATTCAACAGAAGGAACAGGCCATGATCAGGAGCTGGCAGTGAGGGCAGTGGGGGAGAAGAAAAAAGGGAGTGTTTTCGGCACAGATGCAGGGACATTGGTAAAATATTGGTAGATTTGGCCTGTGAGCATATAGAAAGTTTCCTCCAATTCCTTAATTGAATTCTTAACATCATCCACAGTGCCCGGCATATAGTAGGTGTTCAAAAAATTTACTGAATGGATCTGTGTACACTATTAAATCTGATTCCAGAGAATTCCCTAAGAATAGTGCTCTGTACAGGAGTTCGTCTGGCTTTGAGCTTACACCTGCACTAGCAAAGAGAAGACTGTGAGAGGAAAAGAGAGAAGCTTTTCAAAGAAGCTTTAAAGATTTGCTTCATAACCGCCACCTTTCCTTCTAAAACAAAGATGTGGATAGAAAGGTATGGGATGTTGTACTTTTATTATCGAAGTGATTGGATATCTGCGACTCCTCTTACCCTCTCATAATATCTGCTGGATATAACTCTTGGCTGTTTCATTTTGGCTACATTCCCAGAACTGTATGTAAAGTGTTTCCCTGAAATATTGAAAAGGAGCCTACATTTTAAGTTCATCATCTCTCTTTGCTTGAAAAGTGGCTTATTCTCTTCCTGTTGAAATTGCATTTTGTGTGGGCTTTTCTCTTCTTTGATTATTAAAGTTAAAACTTGGAAACCGCAAGGTTCATACAAGCCAACCACGTTGTGGCGGACAATAAAGAGATAGGAACACCAGTAAGGGAAAGAAAATAAAGATGACTGGAATGTGTTTTTGTTTTTTTTTTTTTTTTCATTTTATCATATTGTATTTTTATTTTTTTTTAATTTTATTTTATTTTTAAACTTTACGTGAATTAACGGGAATAGAGGGAATGCAATGACTGAGACCCTACCCGGTGCTATGCTGTCTACATATTTATATTTAGTCATCTCATACTCACACAAACAGAAACACACACACACAACTGGAAAGTGGGCATCATTTACTTGCTACCAATAAACAAAAACGTGGAACGGAAGTTTGAGGTTAAAAATACAAACAATATTTCCACTTTTTAGGTAGATTATTATGTCCCAGATCTACTGGTAAGTACTTGACACGCATCATCTGCTCCCGTTTTAGACTAACCCTGGAAGGCATATATCTTTAGTCCATCTTCTAAGATAAGAAAACTGGAGCATTAACAGGTTTAATGATTTGCTGAAACTAACACAACTCCCAGGGCCGAATCCTGGTTGTTGGAGACACACTCTTCCCGTCACACACGTGGTTCCCCAAGGGAAGCTGAGGCACCAGGGAACTGAGCAAACACAAGAAGAGAAAGCAAAACATAACCACTGAATAAATTTTGACAAGGAGTATCAATGGTCCAACGATTTTGCTGATTATAATACGTCACAATTGGTTTATATCTAGTTGCATTCCTTAGAAAATGATGAGGTTTCCTTTCATTTCCAAATCCATCTCAATGCATTCTGACTGAACATTAGCAAAGACGCACAAGTATTAAAACTCAATTTAATATAAGAAATGTCTTTTTTTGATCCCTTAACCAGCAGGCAGCTAGGTTACAATGAAACACAAACAAAGAAAATCTTATATATTGTGTGAAATATATTTATGCATGTACAAATGCAACTTCTTCAAGAGTAATTTCTCCTCGGGCAACCTCAGTTCAGACAGTAATTAAGAACACAGTCCTTAAAATCAGAACTAAGTTTCCAGGCTACCCTGCCAGGACCTGGGTACGAGATTGGCACCAGTTCCTTTTCCTAAGCCCTTTTCATGGTCCCATTAGGGAGAAAAGGATGATGCAATTACCTACCTCACAGAATCACTGAGAAGAGCACTGAAATAATCCAGTTAGCACAGTGGCTAACATAGGAAACGTGCTCAATAAATTCTTTCTGTCCCAAATGCCATTTGGAAATACAGCACAAGGCACTAATAGTCGCTTTAGACTCTGCAACAAGCATGGAGATTGACCTCAAATAAAGTGCTGGTTTTTCAAAAGGTTCTAATGATTAAGTCAGATGCAGATAAATCACAGCATAGGCTGTGTGATTAAATTGCACCTCCTATTTAATTGCATCTCAGGTGCCAGGTACTTGTTACAATCCTTCTCTCTGCTGCAAGGACAGGCTTGTGTTTTATAAGCACAATCAAGTGGAAAGGAGATGAAGAAGTTTAAATACAGCCAAGACCTTAGTACATAGGAATGGGGTCTGTTTACTCTTCCAAGACAATATTATAAAATTATAATGCAGCAACAATTTTATAAAATTATTTAATAAGCTAGAGAACTTGAAAGGAAAGAACATTTAAAAATTTAAACCCAGTTTGGTTTTAATTTTCCTAACAAGTCCAGGAGAAATCTTAGCCAATTTCCTAAGTCCTATGCAATTACCACAACTATTCATTTAGGAGAGGAATTCATGCCAGTTCTTAGAAAGAAATGGCATTTTCTTTTTCCAAATATGATACCATTACTCTCCACATCCTCTGCTGAGGACAGAACCCTCAGGGAAAAATACATCTTTATATTCTCAGAGCTTTATCTCCAAAATCATAGTACCTCCATAAATCTAAATGTTCGGTTTTTCTGTTTCTATCGAAAGTCACCTCCTCCATAAAAGTTTCCCTGATGCCTTCACCTACATGTAAACTGGTTCTACATTTCTAAAGTCATATAGGATTTTATAACTTCTGCCTGTTTCTTATCTTTATCTCTATCTCTACTGCTGTCATTTTTTACTACAAAGGATTCTAAAGAGCAAGGGCTACCTTTTCGGGCATCTGTCCTACAGAGATCTCAACACAAACTCCTGGACATGCATAAATTCTCCACCAACCCCCGCCCCCCGCCCCCAGCATTAAGCCTCCAGTGTGTTTTAGACATGGATATCAGAATCAGTTACATTTACTAACTGCTCTCCTTTTGCCACAAATCTTAAGACTCAAATCACAAATCCCTTTATCAAGGTTTAAGGGACATTATCTCATTCAAGTCTCAAAACTACCCTGAGTAGGTCCCAATATGACACACGTATTTTTGTAAGTTAGGAGGTTGGGGCTTAGAGATTGTGAGCCACAGACCTAAGATCCCAGAGTGGAAACATTTCACTTGGTTCTTCCTTCTCCAGATCTCACGCTGTTGACCACCACTGCAGGCACTCAGTGAGTACCCATTGTACGAATAACCAAATAAAATTCAAGGACTAGGTTTTGTTTTGCTAGTCTCCAACTCTAAGATTGGAGAAGGCAATGGCACCCCACTTCAGTACTTTTGCCTAGAAAATCCCATGGACAGAGGAGCCTGGTAGGCTGCAGACCATGGGGTCGCTAGAGTCGGACACGACTGAACGACTTCACTTTCATGCATTTGGGAAGGAAATGGCAACCCACTCCAGTGTTCTTGCCTGGAGAATCTCAGGGACGGGGGAGCCTGGTGGGCTGCCGTCTATGGGGTCGCACAGAGTTGGACACGACTGAAGCGACTTAGCAGCAGCAGTAGCAGCAGCAACTCTAAGATGAAGTATATTATAGGCAGGTGATTATATTTTCTAACAGACCAAAAAATTCCTTACATAAAAAGACCAAAGACTAAAATTTAAATATTTCTTTATCCTTTGAATAATCCAGTGATACAAACATAATGCATTACGTGTATTACTGAGAACATTCAAATTTATTCTCAGTGACTTGCAAACTGCCAGTTACTTAGATTTAATGAGTTATGAAGGCATTGGCCTTGCATTTACAGTTTTAATGGGAAGGAAGAATTCTGGCATTTCCTTTGGGTAGTAGGACCAGTTACTCAAGCAATTAAGCTTCACTTTCTGTACTGCATTGTGTACCTGAAGTGTGCTGTTCTTAAAAGTCTTAAAAGTTCTCAACACAGGCAACATGCAAAAGGGGTGGTGACTGTGTAAGGTGATGGATCCGTTAACTAGCTTGGTTGTGGTGACCGTTTCTTATTGTATTACACATCAAGTCATCGTGTTGTACACTATATATATATATATATATATAATTTTTGTCAAGTATATCACAATACACCTAGAAAAAAGTAGCCTTCACTTTCTGTGCTGTGCTCAGTTGCTCAGTTGCGTCTGACTTTGAGACCCCATGGACTGCAGCCCGCCAGGCTTCTCTGTCCATGGGGATTCTCCAGGCAAGAATACTGGAGTGGGTTGCCGTGCCCTCCTCCAGGGGATCTTCCCAACCCAGGGATCCAACCCAGGTCTCCTGCATTGCAGCCAGATTCTTGACCATCTGAGCCACCAGGGAAACCCCTTCATTTTCTGCTCTGCTCCAAAAGAAGTGAAAGCAATGGTTTCAAACCTTCCCTAGTAATTATAAATGCTTACATTTGGATCCATATGAACTGATGCCATTGTTTTCTACAAGTATAGAACAAAAATTAGACACAGGTTGAAAAAAAAGACAGATAGATATAAGCCTTGAGAAGAAGGTCAGTTGTGAAGAAGAGGGCATGGCTAGTCTGGTAACTAAATTCATCCAAGCTTCTCTTTAAGTACAATACACTCGGAATTATTTTTCCATCCAGGGTGCTCAAGTAGGAATTTAATGGGGTGATACGTGTCTGGAACAATGGATTAAAGAGGGGAAAAGACAGTATGTTTTCTATTAATAGTAGATGAGCTTCTCTTAAAAAACAAGATTAGTATTCTGTAAGCAGAACATGAAAAGCTTATGCTTTTAGGAGAAAATAAATTGAGTGAGGTTATTCTTGAGAGAACACAATACACGTGAACCTCCTAATAATGATATTTAAAGGGTTAACATATGCACACAAAAAATTCAAAGTTTGAACCTTAGCATTCTCTAAAGACCCTTACAGCCAGCTATGATCAAAGATCCTGGTAACCATAGCTGCTTGATGGGTAAAGCGGCTCTAAAATCAGACGACCTGGCGTCTAATCCAAGCTGTTATTAGCACTTTGTCTATTTTGAGTTATTAAAAGCTTCTAAGACATTACTAATAAAAAATAAAACTGCATAAAGAAAATAAATACCTGAAGATGTGACTAATAGAACTCATAAGGCCATATTCATGTCAAGTCAAGCAAAGGCAGCGGTTTATGGTTGGGGAGAGTGTGTTGATGTTTTCGATTGTTTTTGTCTCATTTTCTTTTTAAAGCATCTGAATATATCAAAAGAAGGGGCAGTTCATAGCAGTCCTCACCGCCTCATGAGTGACAAGAGGGTCACCACCGGGGCAGGCCAGAAGGTGAGAAAACAAAAGCCAGTCCAGAAACAACTGTCTACGAGACATGTTTCCTAAAATGTTCAGTGCACATCAGTTCCTTTTTAGATGCCCGATGAGAACTCACTGTTTACACAAATTATTCTAATAAGGTTATTTTTGGTCACTGTTTGCCAAAACCACAGTCCTGCTCAGGTTACCAATGAAAAACAAACAATTTATGGAAACAATACTTATTTAAAAATTAGGAATCCTAGCTCTAGGAGTGAAGGAATTGGGCAGCTCCAGAGAACACAATTTCCTTCTCCCTCACCCTCCTCGTTATCTCCACCCCTCCCCCCACCCCCAGCCTCTACAGCTTCTACCTTCTCTGTTCTGTTCTTGTTGTCTTCCCCTTCCTTTCACTCACTTTTCAATAACCCATGATCAATAACATTGGATTAGACAGTCCATTTCCCACTCAACAAAGAAACAAAGATGGATGGCAGGGGAATGCATGTAAGAAGGACTTCAAATAACACAAGTGTCTTCAAGCATTCCATCCCTTGCCTGGTAAGTACTCTTGTCCCTATAAATACATCAAAAGGAGTCTCTGTAGAGCAGTTACCCATCTACCGCATATATAATAACCAACAAGCCCAACTTTTTAAAAAATGTGTCTTCCAAACAACCTGAAATCTTTAAGAATTTAATTTTTATTAAATCTTACTTACTCCTATTCATAACTTATAATCAGAGCTTCTGACCAAATAACTAGGTTTTTGATGTTGTTTATATGACTCAAAGCAAAGGAATTTTGGTTGTTTTGTTAGTATGCTTAACGTTATCTCAAGTAAATTTCAAGTTTTTAAATATATTGAAGAGGTTCTGTAGTACTAAAATCTACCCCAAATATGGTTTTCAGAGACTAAAGTTTCAAAAATGATAAGTCCCCTAATTCATACAACAAGAAGATGTTTTTTTTAGGATAAGGACAAGTTAATAAATGGTTCTATGCCAAGTATAAACACTGATACAGGCTATACTGATTGGAGTTTCATCTCAAAATGAAAAGGGGAAAGGAATCACACTTGGAAAAAGCTATGAAGTTTCCTGACATAGAATGCTGCTAGAGCACTCTATAATTGATGAACATGTCTCTTGGATGTGACTGTTTATATGTGATTGGTGCAACAAAACTTGACAAGCAGGAAAAATAAGCCCTCATTTCATGAAAGATGGGTGGACATTTTCCAATCATTTTCTGAAGTTAAACTCAGGCTCTCTAGAGCATTGGAATCTTCACTTGATTTTTTTTTTTTTCCCTGAAATATCCTTTGTGGCATCATATGTTGGAATAGCCCAAGGATTTCTCTTGAGATCTTAATCCAGATACTGAAGGATCTTCTAAATTTTCCAACTGACCATAGACTCTAAAACTATTGTGAATATGCAAACAGAACAGCATTGCCATTCATTCAACAAATATTGATGACACCAAACACTGTGGTAGGTGTTGGAAACCTAATAAAGAACATAAGGAGGGACTCTCCTGGTGGTCCCGTGGTTAACAGTCTGCCTTACAATGCAAGGGGCATGGGTTCAATCCTTGGTTGGGAAACTAAGATCCCAAGTGCCGCAAAGGGCCTCATGGTTTTCAGAGACTAAAGTTTCAAAAATTATAAATCCCCTAATTCATTCAACAAGAGGATAAGGACAAGATAGTAAATGGTTTTATGCCAAGTAAAAACACTGATACAGGCTCTACTGATTGCAGTTTCATCTCAAAATGAAAAGGGGAAAGGAATCACACTTAGACAAAGATATGAGATAGAATTTCCTGAGATAGAATGTTGCCACAACTACCATGCCTGCTATAAAGCCTGGGTGCCGCAATTAGAGTCCGTGAGCCACAACAAAAGACTCCACATGATGCTATGAAGATCTCGTGTGCCACAACTGAGAACTGTTGCAATAAATAATTCTTAAAAAAAAAAAAAAAAAAAAAAAAAAACAGAATAAAACCGTGGCGGAATTTCTGTTAAATAACAATTACAGTAAAGGCTAATGAGTCCTATACCAGAGGAAAAACAGAGTACGACGGTGGTTAGCATCATCAAAAAGTTCTTCTGTCTCTCCTCCCATGCACATGGCACCTTGTACATCCTGCCGTATTAAAGTTAGTGGTGGCTGAGTGACTTACTTTGACCAATGACATGGAGTGGAAGTGGTATGAACCGCTTACTGGAGGAAATCTTTAGGAACCAGGATACAATTTACCATGCCTTTGTTTTTTTCCCTTCCCATAGTACTGACATTCCCAAGGGAGCTTGACCTGGAAACCTGGGTCATGCAGTGCAAACAATGCAGAACAGGTCTCCTAGCAGAGCTTTGATAAACATGTAGAAAACGTAAGAAATGAGCATATAATTTATCAAACCTCTGAGATCTTGGGTTTTGTTTGTTACTATACCATAACCTAAATTATCCACATTTGTGTGGATGCCACATGGGGCATACAGAAAGCATATCTAATCCAAGCTAGGGTGGGGCAGGAAACGATTCCTTGTATATACATGAGCATGCAAGATGTTTTTCCTTATCACCTACTCAACTGTAAACTATGAGAACACAGTACTTTTCACAGTCTATCTGCCCAATAAATGCTGGTTTAATTTGGATGAGTCAGAAATAAAACTGTGGCTTGAGAGATTCAACTTCAGTGCTTTTCTGCAGTGCCTGTTAACCAGAACTTGGTTCTGGACAAATTCTTGGCTCTGTTATACTGTATAACTGGGGAGTTGTACATGTGTTTCTTAATTTCAATGGGCATCAAATCCTTCACAAGCTAAACTGAAATGATGAATATATAAAAATATTCATCATAACCTTGGTTCAAAACAGGTGATCAACAAAATGCTAATTTTCTCCCAGAATCACAGTTTTTTGCCTCTCTCCACATTCCAATGTGGATAAATTCTAAACTATATATGGAAACCAAGATATTGATTTGCTTCTACAATGCTGGAACACAAGACTGAAAAACTGAAGACATGATGAGTTTTCATAAAATTAACATACATCAAATGTCTTTCCCCTTAAAGTATCACTGACACATTATTGGTAAAATAAAGTATTCTGTTTCAAATTTGACTGCAAAGGTACTTTTACAATTTCCATTGTGAATCTGACAAGTATTTTTGCCTGGAAATCTCTTAATTTGTTTTTTTCTTTTATCAATAGTATCACTTCTGAGTGGTCAAAAATGCCAACTGCGGACCTAGGTCAAATATAATTCTATGCACTAGTTACAGCAGACAGTTTGAAACTAATAGGAATTGTGCATGAGTAATTTCAACAAGAAAAGGTGCCTAATAATTCAGTGGTATATTTATATTTTTAAGTGTTCCATGTGTCTTAGATACTCTTTGCTAAGTGCTGCTACAATTCCTCCAACTCATAATAAACCTAAACTCTGCTTGTCTCCCATGAAATGATTTATACAGAAATCTTCCATTATCCTTGCTGATAAGAATGCTCCCCACTACACGCTGTAGCATCTTCAAATAGGTATTCATCTCAACCAGGAAAAAAATCTTTTTTAATGATCATACTGCTGTGATTTACCGTTGTTAGCTGAGAGAAGATTAATCCAGAGAGACTTGATGAAGTCTATGTCAAAAAACTTGGGTAGGAAGTATTTAACCAAAGCAAAACATTTTGGAGTTGTGTGTCACCTTTGATGAACTCAGGCATACCCCTGCAGACTGAATAAGTAGACTCAATCTTTGTACACTCTTTACATCAGCCTTCCTACCAAGTGAATCAAAAACAAATAAACAAACAACAAAAAAAATTAAAAACGACAGATTGATCTCTAAATGTATGTCTGAGAGGAACCGGGAAGTTCCTGACAAAATTCATTCAGTGACTCTAACTGAAGCCCATTCAGAAATGTGCCAATCAGCTTGTGTACTAAATATCTAAGGGGAGACTGCATTTAGTTTTCTCAACCCAAATCTGCAGGCTCAGCCTATTCATATATAATTTGGATGAGCACAAGATTAGCAGCCATATTGCTCTGATTCATCTGATTTTAATGGAACCCTTGGGGTCTGACTCAATGCAGCTGACTGGTTTCCTGCTATATTAAATTGTCCCTAATCTGATTGACTATATCATAATATTATAGACTATAGATTCTATACTTGGATTCTACATTTGGTTCCCTGCGTTCAGGAAAGTTAGCTCTTTTCTTAAAGCTTTGATTTCTAACTTCAAATCTGAGGATATGGCCATATCACTAGCAAATATCAGGAGGGCACAAAAGTGGAAATAAAGGCTATCACTAATGATACCTTACTTCACCATTTAAACAATGAATATAGGTCATGAAGCTTCTAAGTTCTTAAACTCTCTTGGAAGCATTTTCCAACTCTGCTTCTGGAGTTGTTGAGTCTCTGCAAGTATGTGTGCATAGGTTCAGTTCGTGCTTCCATTTAGCACAGTAGCTTCATTTACAGGAGGCTTATGTGGACATCAGTGTTTTCTCATGAGTCACCACGTGTCCCAGTGCTCAACATATAGATTACAGTGTGAGTACGGAAGCAATTACAGCCTTCCAAATCCTAAGCTCTCAAACCTCCTCATTTCACAGGGCACCATCAGTTTACTTTCCCAAAGCTGATTTCAGCACTTTGGCAGATGTTTTATGAATGTTGTAAGAGGGTACAAAATAGAGAAACATCCTAATACTGAGAGTTGTAAATATCGTTTCATGAGCCTAAGGCTTCTTCATAAACATTAGAAAAAAGTACTCTCCAAAGAGAATGCTTAGGAGTTAAAAGAGAATAAATCACCATTGTAATAATCATAAAAAAAGCAATTGCATACTGGTATTAGTCTCTGGGTAACCAGGTGCTAATAATTTTATTATATTAATGAAGACAAAGTCATATTGGTCTACACATTTGAATGGTATTTGCTTCAGCATTAGGAAGGCCTGATGGCTTCCTTTTAAACTCGAGTTATTAACTTGACCCTGTTATTGAGAGATTGAAATTCTTAATTTAAGGGTAATTTACAATGGTGTCTATAACATTAGATACAAATGGGACATTAGCTAAGGAGGAGTGGAGGACATTCATGCATTTTTATGCTCTATTATGGCTGACAAAGGATCAGGCCTGTGGCACAGACAGCAAATATTTACACTCTGTCTTTTTCCTGATCCTTGTCACATCACAAAGATTAAGACCAGGAAGATCAAGCAGAGAGATGCAAATGCAGAGGTCTAAATTGTTTCACATAATGCAAAGGTCTAAAGCATCATTATCCCCCCAATGTTACAGAACTCACTTCCTACATAAGGCTATATACTCCTAACTTTTCACTATGTAAATAGTATTTTAGTTAAAACCTTTAGCTAAATAAAGTAGGTAATACATATTATTTAATATTCGATATATTAATTATTAAATTAATATATTATTTAATATAAATATAATATAAATTATTTAACTAAAGCCTTTTAGTTAAATAATTTATCATATCCTTAAAACAAATCTTTAAGATCTGAGTCAATTCTGCTGTTGTTCACTCAGTCATATTCACTCAGTCATATCCAACTCTTCGCAACCTCATGGACTGCAGCACACCAGGCCTCCCTGTCCCTTGCCATCTCCCAGAGTTTGCCCAATTTCATGTTCATTGCATCAGTGAGTCAATTCTAACTTTTCACAAAAAAGCCAAAATCAATAAAATGTTGATAAGGGTGGGATTACCAATCCCATCCCATATTTTCAAGTACATAATTCCTACTCGGGATTCAGCATCTTCAAACCAAAGGAGTATATGCATTACTATGTTAGTAGACAGAGAAGGCAATGGCACCCCACTCCAGTACTTTTGCCTAGAAAATCCCATGGACAGAGGAGCCTGGTAGGCTGCAGTCCATGGGGTTTCGAAGAATCGGACACGACTGAGCGACTTCACTTTCACTTTTCACTTTCATGCATTGGAGAAGGAAATGGCAACCCACTCCAGTGTTCTTGCCTGGAGAATCCCAGGGACGGGGAAGCCTGGTGGGCTGCCTTCTATGGGGTCGCACAGAGTCGGACACGACTGAAGCAACTTAGCAGCAGCAGGTTAGTAGAAATTTCCAAGGAAAGTCTGTTTTCAGTCTATTTCTCACTAAGGTAAAGAACAAGAAAGCACTTTCTATTCATATGTTTGCCTTGATCCTTTTGTGGCACTAGTCATAGCAAGAGGAAAAATACATATCACCATACACATTAGTGATCCCCACCCTGGCTACATACTAGAATTATCCAGGATACTTAACAAACAAAACAAAACACTGATGTTTACACCCTACAGTAGGCAACCAAATCCAAACTCTGGTGAAACACTGAGCTAAAATAATTTTGATGTGCTAAAGACAATGGATTGGGAAATTTTATTGATTTTTTTTTATCCATCAACCTATTTAAAACCGTTAGTTTCATTGCCATATTGGCAGAACAAGAGGCTTTGAGAATAGGGAAAATATGACAGGTGAAAGTTGCTATTGAGAAGATGACTGCAAGTCCAGATCATTGAACACTTCTTTAGTATGAAAGACGGCTGCCATGGTGAGTCACAGCAGACAGTGACAGATTAGATAAACTGCTTCCTCCACAGCTGGGGTTGGCCTTTTCCCTATTTCTCCCTCTCTCTCATTGTTAAGCAATTAACATCTTCACTTTCACAATGTCAGAGTGGAACTACCATGAGTCTTGATTTTGCAGATTAGGCTTCAGTTTTGGTTTCAACCCTGCCCATTAATCTTGAGAGTCACTTCATCTCTCTGATCCCATTCTTTATCTGTAAAATAGAGATAAGACAACTCCTCCCATGGTTAACCAATGTTACTGAAATAAAATAAAACCCAATCTGGTGCCTGCTGCATAGCAGAGTTCACTCAATGGCTGTCATTCCTTCTCCTCCTTCTCCATATGAACAACATCTATTTATCCTTTGTAACTCAAATTAAAAAATCACCTTTTTTTTAATATAAAGTCATAGCTATGCATTTCCCTTCTATTGCCTCATAGAACAACATGCACTTGGGAGCATTAATTACTTGGGAGCATTTATCTTCCCCCCACGAGACTACCACAAACTTCTTGAGGTCAGAGCCTTTGCTTGTAACTCCAATGTCTAGTGCGGAAAGCAGAACACAGCAGGTGCTCAGTATCTGCTGGGTGAACAAAAGGATGGGGAGATGGTGTTTGTGATTCAGCCCTTGGAGTCTGGAACTGGAGGACAATAGGAAAAAAGGTCAGTGATTCAATAAATAAAAGTATATCAATAAGGAAAAGAATGGAGAGTATACTGTCTGTCTGCGTATTTCTCATCTGGCCTTAGCCAACCATCTGGAAAATAGTTCATACTGTGCTGCACTCTCACTGCTGGAGGAACATACAAGAGCAAATGCCCCGAACATGCCACCACTCTGTAGTCTTCCGGCAACAGTACCATCTGAAGACACTACTTTAAGGTCCTTTAAGCCGTACCTTCGTCTACTAAGCACTAGCTCCACTCCTAGCTGCATTTCATCTACAAGTCTTTTCCTAGGCGATGCTATCCCCTTTCCACTATTTGTGTAAGTGTTTCAACTGAAGCATTCCGTCTCTTTCTACTCCTACCCCTCTCCCCCACCCCAACCCGAGCCTTGGTAAATCCCATGCTCTTTAAAATACCGTCTAAAGGCTGTTTCTACTGTCTTCCCTAACCAGACTAATGTCAATGATCTCTAGAAGTTCCATCCTCAAACAGCACATTACCTGTGGTTCAAAATGGCAATTAAAAAGCTCTTCTTGATCCATGAGTTACTTGTTTCTGTCAAGCCCTCTAGAATATAAAATCCCAGAGAGAAAGAAGTATGTTCTATTACCTGTGTCCACTGTGATGCCTGGCTCAGAGCCTTGCACTTTACAGCAAGAATTTTTTGGTAGGACTGAAATGAATCCCCAGGATAAAATATTTAAGCCAGTGGATAGTATAGCTTCCTAAAGGTTTTTAATGTGTTATATCTACAGAGATCTATTCTGATTCTATTTACACATAATTTAACTTACATGAATCTAATATATCATACTTGCTGAACCTTTCCAAACACAGAAAAATTCTAAGTTCCCTTTGAACAAAAAAAATGTGAACTGGACTCCATGTATCTTGTAGACAGTGGCCAACACAGAACATGCCTAAGGAATCAGAGATGGTAGAACAAGTCTCCTGTTACCAGGAGCAGGAGCTGGAGAAAATATTGAGGCACAGTGGACAAGAGTACACTGTACTGTCCTACAAAATAACTGCTTTAAATTTCTTATTCAAAATTTACTTGTTTTGGTACAAAGAAGTTAACTGTTTCAAAAAAAAAAAAGGTTGAATCTCATCATGTTTAAAATATGATAGATGTACTAAATGCTCAACATAACATTTTTAATTACTTGAAGATGTCTTTTATTTCAGTATTTATTAATTCCTAATTATTAATATATGTCATTAGCCAGCTCTCAGAATAAAGGTAACAATAAGATTCTAAAATTCCATTCTAGATAAATAGCATTATACCATGCACTTTTCAGTTACAAAATTTCATCTCACACAATTATCAAGAGACTCATGTACCTGCTGTAAATTTGGTGGTTCAACCTCCAGCAGCCAAAGGTGGAAACCTGAGTTAATTGGCAATAGTTATTTTTCTAATTTACCTCAGTGATGTTTTATTGTTGCTTGTAGATTTAGGTCTAAGGTTGTTGCCTGGCTGCCCCTCCAATTCAACCCTAGTCAGGGGCCAAAGATATATTCAAGGCTAAAACCTTAAATCTATTGATCTAACTCGTGATTAATATAATGATTTGATTCTGTAACAATAAGTTTGAACCCCTATTGAGATAATTTATTCCCAGTTTTTCCACCTAATTACTAAGGAATCTTGGTATTTTATTATACTTTTCTAACGTTTCAAATTCCTCAACTACAAAATAGTAATAACAATAGCATTTACTTCTTAGGGTTGTTCTGAGGATTAACAAAATAGTAATAACAATAGTATTTACTTCTTAGGGTTGTTGTGAGAATTAAACGAGACAATTGGTTAGGGCATAGATGGTAACTGATGATCAATAAACATTAGAAATTGATTGTGTCACCAAGAAGAGGGAAAATAAGTGAGAAATAAAGCCCATTTACAGACTCTGTTCTCATCCAAGGACATCAAAGGAAAAACTGAGCAGTGGCACCAAGTGGAAAGTTTTCAGAGTCAATTGGTTCTGGGTCTGATTCCCAGACCCACAATTTACAAACTGTATGAAATTAAACAGACTTCTTAATTTCTCTAAGCCTCCATTTCCTTATCTCTAAAAAGGAGTTAATAACAAATGACCTAGAGGTGGTGAGGATTAAGGGAAATAGCATAAGTAAGGCTCTGAAATTTAATAAATAGGAGAGGAAGCATAAAAGGGTTAAATAGTGCAGCATTTGTCTGTAGGCTGGGATGCAGCAGCTGTTGATGGAATATGAAAGAAGCTCTGTTGACTTGGTGATTCTTCCTCAAATAGAGATGAAAATATGAAGCCTTAATAATACCCGACTATTTTAAAATAATCTTCTGGCTAAGCTACAGCTGTGCTACCTTGCTATCGCTGTTCAGGCCAGCACTGTGTTTATCTGTTGAATTTTTTTAGACAGGACATCAATAAGCAGGAAGACCACTTGGAAAAGCTGATTGTACCATAAGCAGTCTACAGGGAGAGGCAGAGTGAGCTGGATGGATCACCAGGAAGCTGCACAGAGGTCAGTGTTGGCTGAAACCAGACTTTAAAGAGATCATGTTTCAGTGCTTCACTGTGATAGAGTTTGTGAAATGCTTTTCTAAAACAAACTCTTCCCCTGCATCCCCTGGGTTTCTTTTTATGGCACCAAATGTCTTGTATCTTGTCCCAGCCCTTTGGATAATCCGGAAGATGTGATTAGCTTTAAATCTTGCTCACTTGTTCAACTCAAGACTTTGGATGCACTGAGTGTCCAATAAATGTTTGTTGAATAAAAGGAATAAATTATTCAAAATAAGGTATATATACAATTATAATGGCACAGGATATTGTCTCCGAATTTTTGGAAAACAATGGAGACTCTACAACAAGAGAAATTAAAATGTTCATACTATAGCATCTTGTAATTTACTCCTGGGAAATAATTCAACAGGAAAATAGCTCTACCCATAATGCTGTTTTGTGCTGGGCGATATTATTTGAAAAGTGTAAATATTTAGCATAATAGAATTGTTTGAGTAGACTATGACATTTTATAAAGTGATATTATGTCTACCTAAAAGAAATAACTATAGAGACTTTATTGCAATATTTTACAAAACATTTGGTAACAGCAGTAGCATTAAAAATACCCAATTATGCTACATTACGAAGGCAATGGCAACCCACTCCAGTGCTCTTGCCTGGAAAACCCCATGGACAGAGGAGCCTGGTAGGCTGCAGTCCATGGGGTCGCGAAGAGTCAGACACGACTGAGCGACTTCACTTTCACTTTTCACTTTCATGCATTGGAGAAGGAAATGGCAACCCACTCCAGCGTTCTTGCCTGGAGAATCCCAGGGACAGGGGAGCCTGGGGGGCTGCCGTCTATGGGGTTGCACAGAGTCGGACACGACTGAAGTGACTTAGCAGCATGCTATATTAATAAATATATAAAATACATATAAGCATGTATAGCTACCATAAAAAATCCATATACATTAAAGGTTGTTGATTTAGAATGGTCAAATTACAGGTATTTTCCTGACAAAAGTCTTCTTTGCTGTTGTTTTATTTTTAGCAATTCAAGAAAAGTTAGAGGATAGCTTTGAGGCTTCTCTTGTTATACAAAACCTCAGATATGCAGATGACACCACTCTAACGGCAAAAAGCGAAGAGGAACTAAAGAGCCTCTTGATGAAAGTGAAAGAGGAGCGTGGAAAAGCTGGCTTAAAACTCAACATTCAAAAAACTAAGGTCATGACAACCAGTCCCATCACTTCATGGCAAATAGAAGGGGGAAAAGTGGAAACAAGTGACATACTTTACTTTCTTGGACTCCGAAATCACTGTGGATGGTAACTGCAGCCATGAAAATAAACGATGCTTGCTCCTTGGAAGGAAAGCTATGACAAACTTAGACAGTGTACTAAAAAATAGAGACATCACTTTGACAACAAAGGTCCATATAGTCAAAGAACTGACTCATGGGAAAAGACTCTGAAACTGGGAAAGATCGAAGGCTAAAGGAGAAGGGGGTGACAGAGGATTGGATGGTTAGATAGCATCATAGACTCAATGGACATGAATTTGAGCAAACCCTGGGAGATAGTTGTCAGGCGAGTGTATTCTCGGTTCTGTCTCGTCACAACAAAGATTTGGAGTGACGGACATTAAAGCCCTCGGTGCGTCACAGCTCTCAGGTCTTGAACAGACCGTGTTATAGCTCTTAGATAAATCAGTATTACAGCTCCGTGTTACAGCTATATTTTATTTAGAAAATAGCAGGAGAATCCATCCTGGAGGAGTGAGGGCATGCCGACCCAAAGACATGAAGAGAAGAGTGCCCCAGCAAGCGGGAAGGAGAGGGAGAGTGGAAGAGAGAGAGAGAGAGAGAGAGCAAGGGAGTGAGCCCTTTGGCTCCTCTTTTCATACGTTTTTCCTCCCCCCCTGGGCCTGCCCCATGCTGTTTGTTCTACCTGAGGTCCTCACTCCGGTCCTCGGACCTTCTTTTGACCTTCCTTTGTTCTATTTTCGCAGGCTTTTCCCTTCCTTGTCTTTTAGCCACTGCCATTTTGGACTCCTGTCTCCTCTTCTAACTACCTAACATAGTGAAGGACAGGGAAGTTTGGCACCCTGCAGTCCATGGGGTTGCAAAGAGTCAGACAGGACTTTGCGACTGAACAATAACAACAATTTGTTTTAAAGAGTTTTCTACAGTATATTCAAGACTGAATGATCATCTTTCAAATCTTTGACATCTTCCAAACTCACAATGTGAAGTGTCATAGTTTTTAGATCTGAAGAAATGTGAATCTAGAATGGACTTCAGAGATTAATAATTTTACAAATAAACAAATGGAGAATCAAAGAGATCAAGTGATCTACACAAACTCAAATATTATAATCAATTTCAAGTTAATAACAGTTCTCATACACCATAAATGAATTCTTCAATTATGCCTCTGAAACATTTTCAAAATCAGTGTTATCAAGGAAAAGATTTAATTGTGCTTATGAAATTACATATACTGAGACAAGGAAAATCTCAAAGATAAAAAGTTATACAAATCTTACTCCAACTTTTATATTCATGACAATGGACATTTTTTGGAAATAGGAGTTATAACAAGAAAAGTTTTTTTCTTATTGTTTACTTAACCAAAAATATAACATTTCCTCAAAACTTTAATCAATGAGTTTATTTACAAAGCATTTTGGGGGAAAATTTCAAGTTCTAATAAAGTCTGTTCTCAAGTCTCTCTTCACTGTTACAGGAATTAAAATGAAAAGCTGATTTAAAAAACTGAAACATAATTTCAATAGCATCACATCTTTTTAAACCTCTGCATCTGGGAGATAAAATAAAACTAATTTCTAGGTGAGTTTTCAAGCAGTGAGCTTTGAAAGTCATCTCTCTAATATACAAATTCTTTGATTTCTAGTGGTCACTATTTGATTGAAAATAGTACACATTGTGTAATTTACAAACTAAAGACAGCTAACTCATTTCAAAAGATTACTTTGAAGACATTCATTTAAAATCATTTCTGATGTTCAAAGAAATAATAACCACATGAAACTTGAGTACATATTTCTCTATCAATAGGATAATTTGCCACAAGCAATTACACAACATAAATTTAATGTAATACTGCCTTTGGAATTTTCAGACAGTTAAACTAGTTTCCCTTGTAAGTTGCAAAGGTGTGAGAAACAGGGACATTTAAGACCTATTAAACTTAATGACCTTTCCATCTTATTAAAGAAAATTAAAGGACAACTACTTCAATGAGATTTTTACTTTTAAAATGTTGGACTACTAAAAACAAATGATTTGCCCAAAGGATGCTGCATAAAAGTGACAATCTTTGAATTCATAGAGCTGTCTCTATAAACACCATGACAACTAGTTTTCAGGTAATTTGTATAGGTCATACAACATTATATCTGAATATTTCAACTTATTGTAAGTAAAAGTATAGATGTGATACCCTAAATTTTAATTTTGAAATAATTTGAAAACAAAATTTTAACTATTCATTTCAAAGTTAATTTTTTAAAATAAAATTTATTTGACAAAAATTAAAGCAGTCATTTTGTATTATAATTCCCTGTACTTTCAACAATAAAATATTATGTCAATATAATTTATAAAATTAAACACAAAACATGTTCCCTATCTATGGTTTTTAAACTATGTTTCTTAATTTATTAATTCAATCATTTATTCTTTAATCTAATTTCTAGTTGGGTTGTGCTAGCTCAAGTTTTCTCAAAATGGAAACATGTACTATTGATAGAAATTTACAAAAAGAAAAATGTGCTTAGGTTCAAACTACTACGAGTTAACATTATTAAGCTTGTTTACTGATGGACCTTTCTATGACTTTTAACATGCTGATGTGCATCCCCAGTC
The DNA here is from genome assembly GCF_003369695.1 of Bos indicus x Bos taurus. NCBI lineage: Eukaryota > Metazoa > Chordata > Mammalia > Artiodactyla > Bovidae > Bos > Bos indicus x Bos taurus. The sequence goes on along the minus strand of NC_040083.1, from coordinate 17,954,554 downwards.
TGTATCCTCCAGAACTGCATAAAGCATTTCCTAAGAATAGTTCATCATCAATTACTTGTTTTTATGAAGCATCTCCACAGACTACAATTTACAAGATCATCATAAATAATGGTTGAATTAAAAATTATGAAATAACTTCTTTCAGTGTTTACATTTCCTGGAAACACCAGGTAAAATATTAAAGACTACATATATGTGTGTATATATGTATATACACATACATATACACACATTTACATAATACTCTACATACGCATCCACATATATTTATGTGTGTATATATGCGTATGTGTACATGTATAATGTACTTCCCCAAGAGTGGCAAAAAGTTGCTAGCTCTTTATCTCAATACCCACTCTACACTTCTTCCCTGGTAATGATTCCAGTTTTTAGCTAGGCAAATTGCAACCAAGAACAAAGCCTTCATTCACAATCTCCCTTGTATTGATGCATATCATGTGCTTCCCAGTGTTAAAGAATGCGCTTCCCATGCACTTTCAGTGTTAAAAGAATCCACCTGCCAATGCGGCAGCCACAGGAGACACGGGTTTGACTCCTTGGTTTGAGAAGATACTCTGGAGGAGGAAATGGCAACCCACTCCAGTATTCTTGCCTGGGAAATCTCATGGACCGGGTAGCAGAGAGTCGGACAGACCAAGCACAAATGCAGGCCTTGTACATATCACACACAGAGTGATGTGATACGTAAGCAGAAACATATGACAGTTTGGGGAAATCTTAAAGGGTAGCTGGTATGTGCTCTTTAGCACTTCTGCATTCTTTCTTCTGTGCTGCTAAGCCCAAATGGAATGTGTATCTGGAGCAGACTGCTATGGCATTCCCTTCCTGCTTACCACCCCATCAGCTCTAGGATGTGACCCTCATCTTCACAGCTCAGAATGATTCCTTCTCTGAGAATTTCTTTCCCTTCTGAACAGGGTATAGACATTCAGCAGCCACATGCCAATGCTGTAAAATAGTTTCATGGACTACCCTGGATTGGAAGATTTTCTCTCCCTGAATTTGTGGATCTGTGATAGAGAAAAAGGAGATTCTTGACAGCTTAGAGTTTGGAATAGAAGCATGTTAGAAAATTGACTACCAAACAATATTCTTGAGCATCCCAGAGTTGACCTGGTTTCCTACTTCTTAAGGCTCTACTTTGCTCTTCAATAAATAGCAAAGATTAATAAATAAATCAACTGAATTCAATAAATTCAATCTCTCTATATTCTTTTTTCTGAGTTAAGCCAGCCAGAATTGGTTTCTACTACACAAACCAAAAGAATGCAATTAGCTTTAATTAAGATACAGTGAGTCGGAAGGAAAGGTATACAACATAAATTGTATTTAGCAAACCACTGATTAAACACAATTTAAGAAATCAAACCAGGAAATGTAGAGTAGAAAAGTACTTGTATTGATGCAGCAATTCAAACTGTTCTGACTCCTATTCCCAGTTTCCAGTGATCCTGCATCCACAGGTATCCAACTGATTGTTTTAAATACCTACTGGCAGGTGCTCCTGGCCCCGTTTTCCCTCTCTTCCAGAGCATCACTGCAAACTCACCTTATCATAACATTATATTCATCATTTCAGCTAGAAAACATAAATGTTTTTTCTTGCCCATCAAATCACTTTCAAGACTGACCTCCCTGCTGGTACTCCCATCACCTATTTTTTTATTTTTGGTAGGGAAGAAAAATAACTTTTCTACCCTTTTGAGTTCATAGCTGAGATCCCTGTAACAAAGGGAAGATTTGCAAGAGAAAAAAAAAGAAGTTTATTAGCATGTAAGCCTCCCGTACATGAGAGATGCCCAGGAAAAATTACTATGTCTTCAACATAGCTTAGAATTCAGGAATAAAGGCCATCTCAATGGGAAAAGAGGAGTGGGATGTAGGAGGTTTGATGGGATGTAGATGGGAGGTTTAATGGTTTGTGAAACTTTGTGTATGATGTCAACTTCTAATCTATTTTCCTATAAAGCCTGGAGGAGAGCATAGCAACCCACTCCAGTATTCATGCCTGGATAATTCCACAGACAGAGGAGCCTGGTGCACTACAGTCCATAGGGTCTCAAAGAGTCAGACATGACTGAAGTGACATAGCACACACACATCCCAGTAGGGTCAATCCTGTCTGGTTTAATCTCTAAGAGAGGAAAAATAATTGGGGCAATTGCCATGGACTCCAAAATTTCAAGGCTATTTCCTGTTACAATGATGCCCCCGCATCCAAAGTAAAAATCTTTTCTGTGTTAATTAAGCCACTAACCTATCAAAATCACCATGACAGTTCTGCAGGGATTCTACCATTGCCCCAGCCTCTATCATAGCAGCTGTTTTTGAGGTTCTTTTTTCCTATTCACTGCTAACCTTCATGTCAGTTTTAACCTGCTCCTAAAATAATGTTGCAAACAAGGCTAGAATCTCCTGGCCCTGGAAAAGATAGGACTGGCTTTGGGAGTCCAAACTTTCCTGAATCCCTAACCAAGGACTGTGACACTCAGTATGTCCTTGACTAGTACTCAAATTCACTTCTATCTCCAGCCACTTTAAGCTATTTCCATCCTAAGAGGTGAACTTCTCAGACGTCGCTAGTGGTAAAGAAGTTGGCTGCTGATGCAAGAGATGTAGGAGACATGGGTTCAATCCCTGGGTAAGGAAGAACCCCTGGAGAAGGGCATAGCAACCCACACCAGTATTCATGACTGGAGAATTTCATGGACGGAGGAGCCTGATGGCCTACAGTCCACAGGATCTCACAGAGTCAGACAGACTGAAGCAACTTCGCATGCACATATCCTAGTAGGTGCCTCATTCTACTATTTCGTTTTCACAATCAGACCACCCCTGCAAATGGCAATTTCCATCACAGCTCTTTGGAATTTCCCCAGCTCATACTGGCCTCTTCCTTTTCTGTTGTCCTGTTTAACAGAGTAATTACTTCCCAAATAATCTTTAATTATTATCCAGTATAAATATCAATAACCTCAGATATGCAGATGACACCACCCTTATGGCAGAAAGTGAAGAGGAACTAAAAAGCCTCTCGATGAAAGAGAAAGTGGAGAGTGAAAAAGTTGGCTTAAAGCTCAACATTCAGAAAACGAAGATTATGGCATCCGGTCCCATCACTTCATGGCAAATAGATGGGGAAACAGTGGAAACAGGGTCAGACTTTATTTTTCTGGGCTCCAAAATCACTGCAGATGGTGACTGCAGCCATGAAATTAAAAGACGCTTACTCCTTGGAAGGAAAGTTATGACCAACCTAGATAGCATATTCAAAAGCAGAGACATTACTTTTTGCCAACAAAGGTTCGTCTAGTCAAGGCTATGGTTTTTCCTGTGGTCATGTATGGATGTGAGAGTTGGACTGTGAAGAAGGCTGAGCACCGAAGAATTGATGCTTTTGAACTGTGGTGTTGGAGAAGACTCTTGAGAGTCCCTTGGACTGCAAGGAGATCCAACCAATCCATTCTGAAGGAGATCCGCCCTGGGATTTCTTTGGAAGGAATGATGCTAAAGCTCATTCCAGTACTTTGCCCACCTCATGCGAAGAGTTGACTCATTGGAAAAGACTCTGTTGCTGGGAGGGATTGGGGGTAAGAGGAGAAGGGGACGACAGAGGATGAGATGGCTGGATGGTATCACCGACTCGATGGACGTGAATCTGAGTGAACTCCGGGAGTTGGTGCTGGACAGGGAGGCCTGGCGTGCTGCCATTCATGGGGTCGCAAAGAGTTGGACACAACTGAGCGACTGATCTGATCTGATCTGATTGTCTGTTATTTTAGCTTTCTTGACCAGATTGAAAGTTACTAGTTAAAAAATCTTGACCTCACCTTCCAGAGTGCCAGGAGACCACTACTCAGTCAACATTTCTTGGTTGGACAATGACAAGAAATTGATTTTGTCATCTTGGTCATTGGTATTGATTCAATGGCTAGTTATGCCTGCCCTACTAATTCAAGGCCAGCACACACGTTCTTCCCCTTTTTGGAATATACTTCATCCCACATTTTGTGTAACCAATGCTTTTGACCTGTGGTGTTAGAGAAGACTCATGAGAGTCCCTTGGACTGCAAGGAGATCAAACCGGTAAATCTGAAAGGAAATCAATCCTGAATATTCATTGGAAGGACTGATGCTGAAGCTCCAATACTTTGGCCACCTGATGCAAAAAGAACTGACTCATTGGAAAAGACCCTGATGCTGGGAAAGATTGAAGGCAGGAGGAGAACTGGACAACAGAGGATTAGATGGTTGGATGGCATCACCAACTCAATGGACATGAGTTTGAGCAAGCTTCGGGAGTTGGTGATGGACAAGGAATCCTGGCATGCAGCAGTCGATGGGGTCACAAAGAGTCAGACATGACTGAACAACTGAAACTGAACTGAATGCCTTAGGCTTTAGTTCTCCAATTAGATCTTATTTCCTTCAGAAAGCATTTCTTAAGCCCCAGCCCTGTCTATTACAGCATTTTCTACCATTGTAGCTGAATAATTGGTAATTAGTTAATTACCACTGCTCAGGGGTTCTCAGCTGTGGGAATTTTTTCCCCACAGGACACATTTGGTGGTCACAGCAAGAGTAGATGGAAGGCTGCCACTGCCATTTAGTGGAGGGATGTCAGGGATGCTCCCCAATAACCTATAACACATAGGACAACCCCTCAGAACAAAAAGTCATCCAGGCCCCAAATGTCATTGCAGCCAACATTCAGAAGCTCTGCCTAGCTTGATGGTGTTAGAGTTACTCTGAATGTGTGCTTTGACATTCACCCTCAAGCTATTGAAAATATTATGAGACTCAGCTGTTATAGAATTTTAAGATATTGAAGATGTAATCTACCACACCAAACACTGTTCCCTTTGAGAACAGAAAAGAAAAAAATGCACTTTCTCAGGAAAAGTCATACTTCTTTATCCAATAAATTTATAAAATTATTGTTTTTCTCTATTTCTTTGGCTGCAGAAAGATTAGAACCAAATTTGCTCCCACCTGTGACAATAATATATGATTGTATGATATTAATTTCTACTAACTTTATTGTTGGCTTTATTATTTTCCTATTTTTACTTTCTTGTATCTAAATTTCTTCAATTGCTTCTTTACCACTGTCAGGCATATACATTTTTTTTAAATACAGCAACATTCTTATACTTAACTCCCCATCAAGCTCAAAGGAGGATAACACATCATTAAATGATGTGCTTTGGATCAATATTTCAGAGGAAGAAATAAGAATAATTTTATCACTATTATGCAGTCATAGAACAATAACAGTCTAAATATAAAGTGACCTAGGAAATGATATGGAGAAGGAAATGGCAACCCACTCCAGTGTTCTTGCCTGGAGAATCTCAGGGATGGGGGAGCCTGGTGGGCTGCCGTCTATGGGGTTGCACAGAGTCAGACACGACTGAAGTGACTTAGCAGCAGCAGCAGCAGGAAATGATGTAATCAAGTTTCTCAATTTAGTCTGAAGGAAAAGTTGATCCAAACAGATAAAGTGCATTACCTAAATTTATGCACTAGCACAAAATTTGTACCAGAATATCTAGATTTCCCATTTTTCTGAAAGGTATTTGCATAAATAGACAATAATATATATTTATGCTGCCCTGATTTTCAGATACCATAGACTGGTGGGCAGTACCAGAAATTACCATGTAGGAAGTGAATCTTTTAAACTGTGAGGTGCCTGTGATTTCTGTAGGAAGAACATCATGAAACGTGACAGCTACTACTTTAGAGTTCTGTTGCCTTAACCACCTACTTCCTCAGCAGAAAATGACAAGTTAGAATGCTGGTGATTTCAACAGCATTTTTGGAGAAACAATTGCCTTAAATTCATAGATTAGTGTCTGTTTCCAAGAGATAAGCAAATGCAAGTGCCTTTTAGAGATCCTGTTTAAGAAATCACTCTTATTAAAGAAGCTCACATATGTTTGAAATGTATCTCTCTTTAAATCTCACAGGGCATGCCTTACGATTTTAAGTAAAATGGGATTAACTATTTCACTTTTACAAAGTCTCTCAAACAACTCCCTCTTTAGTTCATCTTTTCACTAACTTGCAGGACTTCACTTTTTTGCAACAAAACACAAAGTTGTGGGGTTTTTTTCCCCAGTTTTATTGAGCCATAACTGATGGACAACATTGGATAAGTTTAAGGTGTATAATTGGGAAATAAGTACATCAAGGCTGTATATTGTCAACCTGCTTATTTAATTTATACTCAGAGTACATCATGAGAAATGCCAGGCTGGATGAATCATAAGCTGGAATCAAGAATGCCAGGAGAAATATCAACAACCTTACATATGCAGATGATAGCACTTTAATGACAGAAAGCCAAGAGGAACTAAAGAGCCTCTTGAATAAAGTGAAAGAGGAGAGTGAAAAAGCTGGCTTAAAACTCAACATTCAAAAAACTAAGATCATGGCATCCAGTCCCATCACTGCAAACAGAAGGGGGGAAAATGGAAACAGTGACATACTTTATTTTCTTGGGCTCCAAAATCACTGCTGATGGTGATTACAGCCATGAAAATAAAAGGCGCTTGCTTCTTGGAAGAAAAGCTATGACAAACCTAGACAGCCCATTAAAAATCAGAGACATTACTTTGCCAACAAAGGTCTATGCAGTTGAAGCTATGGTTTTTCTAGTAATCATGTACAGATGTGAAATTTGGACCAAAAGAAGGCTGAGTGCCAAAGAACTGATGCTTTTGAACTGTGCTGTTGGAGGAGACTCTTGAGAGTCCCTTGGACTGCAAGGAGATCCAACCAATCAATCCCAAATGAAAGCATCCCTAAATATTCTTTGGAAGGACTGATGCTGCAGCTGAAGCTCCAATACTTTGGCCACCTGATGGGAAGAGCCAACTCATTGGAAAAGACTCTGATGCTGGGATATATTGAGAGCAAAAGGAGATGACGGTGGCAGAGTATGAGATGGTTGGATGGCAGCACTGACTCAATGGACATGAGTTTGAGCAAACTCCGGGAGACTGAAGGATAGGGAAACCTCTCATGCTGCAGTCCATATGGCTGCAAAGTTCAGATATGACTTAGCGAATAAACATTTTCCATTCAGAGAATTTCAGTTTACCTTCTAACTCTTAATGGAATGAGATAATCTTAAATGAACTGACCTTCTTTCTAGCCGTGCCTTGCTAATATTTTTTCAAATGTTTGCTCTGAATTATTATCTGCTATTATTTGATATTAAAGATGTTTTAAATGGCAGTATATTCTTAGCAGTATTAGTCTTATTTTAAAAGGAGGGGCTTTTTAAAGGGAATGGCAAATAAAAGGAGGGTTCTTTGTCCATTTCTGACATGGGACACAACATCTCAAAAATGTGCCTTGACTCTAATTGCCTAGGGAACATAAGCACTTACATTTATGTGTCTGTTAAAATGTTTCTGGTGGGCTTTTGGTACCTGAATCCTACTGTTTACCATCTCACTGGAAATGTGAGAAAGAAATGCCTACTCAGAAGTAGTTCATAAATTTATTAATAATACATGTTAAGAGATCTCTAACAGCAACCCCCTCCACCCCTCAGCATCCAATCCAAACTGCTTAAAGGAAAGCTCTACTGAAGAACATGCATTAGGTACAAGGATTCCTGTGTACTCATGCCAGAACAAAAATGGCCAGGTTGCTTAACTTAAAAGCTCAGACTTGAAATGAAACTTGCCCTTATAGGTCTGAACTTGAGTCCCTCTTTTTAGATACAATAATCACCCAACATTAAATGGAGTCAGTAAAGGCCAGTCTCCCCACTCATCAGGCTGGTCATTGCCCTCTCAGAGCAAATTTGAAAGGTGGAGGTCAAGAAGAGGGATAAGCAAAGGGGAAGCTTGGGAAAGGGCTGCAAGTGTTAGAAACGGAGTTAAAATATCCGTTAGATAGATTATGAAAAGCTTGGAAGGAAACTGGCAACACCATACCTAATTATGAGATAGTATGTGCTCTTAAACTAATATTCAGATTCAAACTGCTTTGCTGAATTTTCATCTCAGAAGAGACAGTATATACAGTGAATCATATAAACTAAAGCAAAATAATAAGTTGGAGACAGAACTTATAGGTTAAGATCCTCAACAGAAAGTGACTCTCCTAGCATCTTAATGGCAAAGATTATTTTTAAATTCCTAGAAAAGGCAGAGGAACCAGAGATCAAATTGCCAACATCCGCTGGATCATCAAAAAAGCAAGAGAGTTCCAGAAAAACATCTACTTCTGCTTTATTGACTATGCCAAAGCCTTTGACTGTATGGATCACAATAAACTGTGGAAAATTCTGAAAGAGATGGGAATACCAGACCACCTGACCTGTCTCTTGAGAAATCTGTATGCAGGTCAGGAAGCAACAGTTAGAACTGAACATGGAACAACAGACTAGTTTCAAATAGGAAAAGGAGTATGTCAAGGCTGTATATTGTCACCCTGCTTATTTAACTTATATGCAGAGTACATCATGAGAAACGCTGGACTGGAAGAAACACAAGCTGGAATCAAGATCACCAGGAGAAATATCAATAACCTCAGATATGCAGATGACACCACCCTTGTGGCAGAAAGTGAAGAGGAACTAAAAAGCCTCTTGATGAAAGTGAAAGTGGAGAGTGAAAAAGTTGGCTTAAAGTTCAACATTCAGAAAACGAAAATCATGGCATCCGGTCCCATCACTTCATGGGAAATAGATGGGGAAACAGTGGAAACAGTGTCTGACTTTATTTGGGGGGGCTCCAAAATCACTGCAGATGGTGACTGAAGCCATGAAATTAAAAGACGCTTACTCCTTGGAAGGAAAGTTATAACCAACCTAGATAGTATATTCAAAAGCAGAGACATTACTTTGCCAACAAAGGTCCATCTAGTCAAGGCTATGGTTTTCCCAGTGGTCATGTATGGATGTGAGAGTTGGACTGTGAAGAAACCTGAGCGTCAAAGAATTGATGCTTTTGGACTGTGGTGTTGGAGAAGACTCTTGAGTCCCTTAGACTGCACAGAGATCCAACCAGTCCATTCTGAAGGAGATCAGTTCTGTGTGTTCTTTGGAAGGACTGATGCTAAAGCTGAAACTCCAATACTTTGGCCACCTCATGCGAAGACTTGACTCATTGGAAAAGACTCTGATGCTGGGAGGGATTGGGGGCAGGAGGAGAAGGGGACAACAGAGGATGAGATGGCTGGATGGCATCACTGACTTGATGGATGTGAGTTTGAGTGAAACTCCGGGAGTTGGTGATGGACAGGGAGGACTGGGGTGCTGTAATTCATGGGGTCACAAAGGGTCAGACACAACTCAGCGACTGAACTGAACTGAAAGCTTATATTAAGATAAGTCATATCACTTTTTCTATTAAAACCATCTGAAGTATTTATATATTTTCACATTTCCTGATGACTTGATTCAGGACTGTGATTGCCTGATGAAAACAGTAACTCATATTTTAAACTTATAAACAACCATATGAAAAATATTGCAAACCTCCTTCAATCATAATAAATAATTTTTTAAAACTAAATATGAGGAACTGAAATCAGTTTAACCATGTTTTGTCTGTAAACAAAATCAAAATGTAAACTGAAGAAATTAAAACTTTCTTCTAAAAATAATTGTATCTTTGGTTGCAAATGGTTACTTCCAGGAAGCCAAAATGTTAACTACAAAAATCAAATACAGTTTTGAATTTTTTTTTACTTCTGACCATCATCCAGCTTTGTTTTACTTTCAGAAAATGAAGATATGTATAAATCATATTTTATATGCAGATTTCATCTCTCCAGTAAAAAAAACCTTCAGATCATGTTGTCACTAAGAAAAATGTCCTTTCAGACACAATTCCAAACACCTGTGGTATAAGATCATACCATAGTCATTTCTTTGTGTTTTTAGTTCCTTCAATAGTTCTATGAAGACCTACAAGACCTTCTAGTACTAACACCAAAAAAAGATGTCTTTTTCATCATAGGTGGTTGGAATGCAAAAGTAGGAAGTCAAGAGATACCTGAAATAATAGGCAAGTTTGGCCTTGGAATATGTTGAAGCTGAAACTCCAATACTTTGGTCACCTGATGCAAAGAGCTGACTCATTTGAAAAGATCCTGATGCTGGGAAAGATGAGGGTAGGAGGAGAAGGGGATGACAGAGGATGAAATGGTTGGATGGCATCGCTGACTCAATGGGCATGAGTTTGGGTAAACTCCGGGAGTTGGTGATGGACAGGGAGGCCTGGCATGCTGCAGTTCACGGGGTCGCAAAGAGTCAGACACAACTGAGAGACTGAACTGAACTGAACCGACTTGCCCTTGGAATACAAAATGAAGCAGGGCAAAGACTAACAGAGTTTTGTGAAGAGAATGCACTGGTCATAGCAAACACCCTCTTCCAACAACACAAGAGATAACTCTACACGTAGACATCAAGAGTTGGTCAATACTGAAACCACATTGATTACATTCTTTGCAACCAAAAATGGAGATGCTCTATAAAGTCAGTAAAAACAAGACCAGGATCTGACTCTGGCTCAGATCATGAACTTCTTATTGCAAAATTCAGACTTAAATTGAAGAAAGTAGGGGAAACCACTAGGTCATCCGGGTAAGACCTAAATCAAACCCCTTATGATTATACAGTGGAAATGACAAATAGGTCCAAGGGATTAGATCTGATAGACAGAGTGCCTGACGTCCTAGGGGCAGAGGTTTGTGATATTGTATAGGAGACAGTGATCACAACCATCCCCAAGAAAAATAAATGCAAAAAGGCAAAATGGTTGTCTGAGGAAACCTTACAAATAGCTGAGAAAAGAAGAGAAGTGAAAGGCCTAGGAGAAAAGGGAAGATATATCCATCTGATTGCAGAGTTCCAAGGAATAGCAAGAGATTAAAAAAAAAAAAAAAAGCCCTCCTCAGTAATCAGTGCAAAGAAATAGAGGAAAAAAATATAGACTGGGAAAGACTAGAGATCTCTTCAAAAAATGAGAGACACAAAGGGAACATTTCATGCAAAGATGGGCACAATAAAGGACAGAAATGGTATGTACCTAACCAAAGACAGAAGATATTAAGAAGAGGTAGCAAGAACACACAGAAGAACTATATCTATATCTATATATATATATAAAAGATTTTAATGACTTGATAACCATGATGGTGTAATCACTCACCTAGATCCAGAGTGAGAGGTCAAGTGGGGCTTAGGAAGTATCACTATGAACAAAGCTAGTGGAGGTGATAGAATTCCAGTTGAGCTATTTCAAATCCCAAAAGATGATACTCTGAAAGAGCTGCATTCAATATGCCAGCAAATTTGGAAAACTCAGCAGTGGCCACAGGACTGGAAAAGGTCAGTTTTCATTCCAATCCCAAAGGCAATGCCAAAGAATGTTCAAACTACCACACAATTGTGCTCATTTCACACACGTAGCAAAGTAATGCTCAACATTCTCCAAGCTAGGCTTCAACAGTACATGAACTGAGAATTTCAGTTGTTCAAGCTGGATTTAGAAAAGGTAGAGGAACCAGACATCAAATAGACAACATCTATTGGATCATAGAAAAAGCAAGAGAATTCCAGAAAAACATCTACTTCTGCTTTACTGACTATGCTAAAGTCTTTGACTGTGGGGATCACAACAAACTGTGGAAAACTCTGAAAGAGATGGCAATACCAGACCACCTTACCTGCCTCCTGAGAGATCTGTATGCAGGTCGAGAAGCAACAGTTAGAACCAGATAGAACAGACTGGTTAAAAATTGGGAAGGGAGTACATCAAGCCTGTATATTGCCATCTTGCTAATTTTACTTATATGCAGAGTACATCATGTGAAATACCAGACTGGATGAAGCACAAGCTGGAATCAAGATTGCCAGGAAAAATATCAGTAACCCCATATGCAGATGACACCACCCTTATGGCAAAAAGCAAAGAGGAACTAAAGAGCTTCTTGATGAAAGTGAAAGAGGAGAGTGAAAAATGTGGCTTAAAACTCAACACTCAAAAAACTAAGATCATGGCGTCCGATCCCATCACTTCATGGCAAATAGAAGGGGAAACAATGGAAACAGTGACAGATTCTATTTTCTTGCGCTCCAAAATCACTGCAGATGGTGACTGCAGCTGTGAAATTAAAATTGCTTGCTCATTGAAAGAAAACTATGACCAACCTAGACAGCATATTAAAAAGCAGAGACATTAGGTTTACTGACAAAGGTCCATATAGTCAAAGCTATGGATTTTCCAGTTGTCATGTAGGGATGTAGAGTTGGATCATAAAGAAGGCTGAGCACCAAAGAATTGATGCTTTTGAATTGTGGTGTTGGAGAAGACTCTTGAGTATCCCTTGGACTGCAAGGAGATCTAACCAGTCAATTCTAGAGGAAATCAGTCCTGAATTTTCATTGAATGGACTGATTCAATACTGTGGCCACCTGATACAAAGAACTGACTCATTAGAAAAGACCCTGTTGCTGGGAAAGACTGAAGGCAAGAGGAGAAGGGGACAACAGAGGAGAATTGGATGACATCAGCAACTCAATGGACATAAATTTGAGTAAGCTCCAGGAGTTGGTAATGGACAGGGAAGCCTGGCATGCTGCAGTCCATGGGGTCACAAAGAGTTGGACATGACTGAGCGATTGAACTGAACTGAACATATTTTTTACTTTTTGGTAGTTGAAAGAAAAGTTTTTAGGTAAAATATGAGTTCTCAAAACATATTATATTAAATGTTTTCATTTTTCTACAGTTGCTTCAGTTAAATACAAGATGGATTATATTATCGCTTCCTTTCTGCATTACAGGAACTGATGTAATTGATGGTTGAGCTGAGTGTGCCTGAAAAAAACTAAACTTTACTCTCAAATATTTCAATTAAAATCATAGAGAAAAATAGTTTGCCTCTAATGGCAAATAAAAGGTATTCATCTAAGGCAGTGCCACATCAGACTAGAGGAATCAAACTCGCCATGAAATTCAAAGATCAATTTAAAATATTGCATAAAATAACATAATCTCTGTATGTCATTTAAAATCTAAAAGTGTTAACATCTTTTTGTTTCAAATATATGTCTCAGTTGAATTTATACAGCATCAAAACACAGCAAGTAATCGCTCCTAAGTGCTCCCTGAAAGCTGACAAAATTATTTCTGGGGTAAACCCCTTTTTCTTTTTCCCATGAGAAACCTCACTTAGCAGTTGTTATATATGGTTGAAAAAGCCATACATAGATTTTTGAAAATTCAACAAAAATTGGGAAAGTACAAAAAGCAGCACCAGACTCAAGTCAAAATTGGTCAGAAGTATTGACTACATTGACTTTTTTTTATTGAGTTATTTCCAAAGATGAGTTTTCAGTAAAAGATCATTAATCTTTAATCAATGACATCAAAAACTTTAAAGCTGAATATATTAACTATATCAAAAATACATGTGTGAAACTGCCAACTACTTTTAGATTTTGCTTCATCAGACACTATATCATTTTACTGTATTATTGATTAAAAATTAAACTAATGATTTTTTACTAACACATCTTTGAAAGTGACTCAATAAAAGAAAAATTCATTTTTCTAAAAGTCAGTGATGCTGAGCGTCTTTTCACATATTTTTTGGCCATCTGTATGTCTTCAGTGGAGAAATGTCTGCTTATATTTTCCAATCATTTTTTATTGTTTTTTTTTATATTGAACTGCGTGAGTTGTTTGTATGTTTTGGAGATTAATCCCTTGTCAGCCACTTCACTGGCAAATATTTTCTCCCATTCTGTGGATTGTTTTCTGGTTTACTTACAGTTTTCTTTGTTGTGCAAAAGTTTTTAAGTTTAATTAGGTCCCATTTGTTTATTTTTGTTTTTATTTTCATTACTCTACATGGTGGATTAAAAAAGATACTGCTGTGATTGATATCAGTGATGGTTGTGCCTATGTTTTCCTGTTTTATAGTATCCAGACTACAATTAGGTCTTGAATCCATTTTGAGTTTATTTTTGTGTATGGTGTTAGTGTTCTATTTTCATTCTTTTGCATGTAGCTGTCCAGTTTTCCTAGCAGTGCTTATTGAAGAGACTATCTTTTCTCCATTTATATTCTCCACGTATAGTCTTGCCTCCTTTATTATAGATTAGTTGCCCATAGATGTGTGGGTTTATCTCTGGACTTTGTACTCTGTTCTGTTGACCTATATGTCTGTTTTTGTGTTAGTACCATAATGTTTTGATGACTGTAGCTTTGTAGAATAATCTGAAATTAGGGAGCCTGATTCCTCCAGCTCCGTTTTTCTTTCTCAAGATTGCTTTGGTTTTGCAGGGTTTTGTATTTCCATAAAAATTGTAGGATATTTTGTTCTAGTTCCATGAAAAATGCCATTGGTAATTTGATAGGGATCGCTTTGAATTGGTAGGTTGCTTTGGGTAGTATGGTCATTTTCACAATATAGATTGATTTGGATAGTTTTTTCTCACAACATTGATTCTTTCAAGCCAAGAACACAGCATATGTCTCCATCTGTTTGTCTCATCTTTGATTTCTTCCATCATCATCTTATCATGTTTTGAGTACAGGTCTTTTGTCTACTTAGCTATATTTTTTCCCTAGGTATTTTATTCTTTCTGATTCAGTGGTAAATGGGATTATTCCCTTAATTTTCTTTCTGATATTTTGCTGTTAGGGTATAGGAAAGCAAGAGATTTCTGTGTATCAGTCTTGTATCCATTACCAAATTCATTGATGAGCTCCAGTAGTTTCCTGGTAGCATATTTAGGACTTTCTGTGTACAGTATTGTGTCATCTGCAAACAGTTATAGTTTTATTTCTTTTTTTCCAATTTGGATTATTTTTTGTTGTTGTTCTCTGATTGTCATTAAAACTTCTGAAACTATGCTGAATAAAACTGGCCAGAGTGAACAACCTTACCTTGTTCCTGATCTTAGAGGAAATGCTTTCAGTTTCTCACCATTGAGAATTATGCTAGCTGTGGGTTTGTTATACATGGCCTTTACTGGCTTCCCTGGTGACTCAGATGGTAAAGAATCTGCCTGCAATGCAGGAGACCTGGGTTCGATCCCTGGGTAGGGAAGACCCCTGGAGGAAGGCATGGCAACCCACTCCAGTATTCTTGCCTGGAGAATCCCCATGGACAGAGGAGCCTGGTGGGCTACAGTCCAGGGGGTTGCAGAGTGTCAGACATGACGGAGCAACTAAGCACAGTACATGTTGAGGTAGGTTCTCTCTATGCCCACTTTCTGGAGAGTTTTTACTCATAAATGGGTGTTGAATTTTGTCAACAGTTGTGTGTGTGTGTGTGTGTGTTTTTTTTCCCCTGAATCTATTGAGATGATCATGTTTTTTTCTCAGTTTGCTATCTGATCACCAGATCAAAGACTGAATCTTTGCACCAGATGCAAAGATTGAAGACTCTTTGCATGCATGGGATAAAACCCACTTGATCATGGTATATGATCCTGTCAGTGTATTGCTAGATTTGGTTTGGTAGTATTTTATTGAAGGTTTCTGCATCTATGTTCATCAGTGATATTGACCTACAAATTTCCTTTTTTGTGCTATCCTTGTCTAATTTTGGTATCAGAGTGATGGTGGCCTCATAGAATGAGCTTGGGGTTATTCCTTCCTTTGCAATTTTCTGAAGGATTTCAGAAGGATAGGTGCTAACTCTTCTCTAAATGCTTGATAGAATTTACCTGTGTAAGCCATCGGGTCTTGGTCTTTTGTTTGAAGTCTTTAAATTGCAGTTTCAATTTCAGTACATGTGGTTGGTCAGACTATTTCTTTAATTATTGATTTTAATTCAATTTCATCCAAACTGCAAACACAACAGAATCTCGATTTACAGATCTTTCATCTAGGCAGTATTATAGGTCTTCATGTCTAAGGACATTCTTAAAAATCTGCCCCTTGCTTTTTATTTTGGAACTATAGTGGTCTTCCATTTTTACCAACGACATTTATTCAGGCAGCATCCTTCTCAACCTTGTGGCCATTTGACAGTGTGTAACCATTTATTTATTCTCAAGTTTTCTTCTTGGTTGGTATCTAGTACACGCTAGTTCACTTACTAATTCTCTGTTACTGTAACTTTTATGCCTGCTTCTGCCTCTGAAATCTAGATTTCTCCAGGGATTTTATCTCCACTGTTCTCTTTCCTCTCTGTACCCAATACTGTAAACTTGTCTTGTTTCTTCAAATATCATCTCCATTTACTGGCAACCAATTATGTAACTCTAGCTTTACTCTCTCATGAAAGAAATAGTCCAGCCTTCTTCTCCCCAAGCACCAGTTAAAAGTAGTCACCAAGTCCTGCCAAATCTATTACCTAAAGGGCCCAAGAATCTTTCTCTTCTTATATAATATCCTCCCACTATTAATAGCTATTTCATGCCCTACTTACATCCTTACTCTCATCATAATATCCCAATGTATCTCCCCTGTCTCCTAACCCAGAATGGCAAACTGTTTTTGTTCCCTGTGCCAACTTCAGTTGATTGGGAATGGAAGCCCAGAGTGCCACCTTGAGAAAGACTCTAAGAACACATTTAGCCCCAGTAGGAAGGAGTTCTATGTTGAATTAGTGAAGTCAGCCCTTTGGCATTGCCCTAATCTATCTTCTCCATCACTGTCACAGGGACTTTTTTTAATCAAGGTGCAATGTGAGAGTGAATTTTTAGAGTATAATTCAGATCATATCATCTCTCTGCTCTAATGTTTTCTGTTTTCAACTGCCTGGCAATAAATTCTGAGAGTTTTGAATGCTACCATTTAAAGTTTCCCAGTGCAAACATTCCTTACCGCTTCTATTATACTCTATCTCTCTTATGTTTAATTGAACTAGTCTTTCTTATATACTGTTGCATTGGCTCCAATTACACTCCTATATCAAAGGCCAGTACAAATGCCATTTTCTCTATTTGCCTTTCCGGAATATTTTCAGGCACTTCTGAGAAGTCCCTCTTCAGCCTTCCCACAGTCTTTAAAACTTCTTTCCCAGCACGCATCTCTTTCTGCAACCGTTATTCAGCATTTTGAGGAATACGGCTTTCTCATCTTCTTAACCCCTTAGACTTAGGGTGCTTTAACATAATAGGGATTCAGTAACTCTTTATTTAAGAATGGATTATACTGAAGAATCCATAAGACCATTTTAGTCCACATGTATTTATAACTTTAGCAACCTAGCACAGTTTTTTTTTTATATTGTTGTTCTTGCCTTTGTATAAATAGTATAATTTTTAACAGCTGCAACAGTTAAGTTTGAGATACCACACTGAGTAACACTATAGTCAAAGGTGTACAGAGTAATGGATTAATCTCTATGTTTTCACTTACAGTAGATATTAGAGTATATGGTTGTTTTGATGTCAAATCCCATAGTGTGCTTTCCAGATGTCAGAATGCATTTGAATGGAAGACCAAGAACAAAATAAAAACAAAGAAGTATACATGTGTGTGCACACACACACACTTCAATTTACTGCCACCACTAACTCTTGCCTGAATTTTAAGCCAATTTTTTAAGCCAATTCTTAACTATCTTAATGCTTGGGCTATAATTTGGTACATGAAAATTTCAATCTAACTAAAAAGGATATATATGTGGAGACTTTGGCACTGTTTCTGATGTACTTCCAGGATAAGATAACAAAAATGTTTGACACTCTTGCTAATCAATGTGTGGCTGATGGATCAGCAGCTTGCCAGGGTCAAGGAACTTGTTGGAAACGCATCATCTCATTCCGTACCACAGTCGTACTGAATCTGAATCTGTACTTTAATAAGATCCCTATGTCATTCCTATGTGGATTAACATTTGAGAAGCACTGCTCTGGAAAACCTTAGTTAGAAAAAAAATTAACAATCTAATTAAAAATGAACAAAGTGGGATCTCCCTGATGGTGCAGTGATTAGGACTTACTCCCTTTACTGCCATGGCCTGGGTTTAATCCCTGGTCGGGGAACTAATATCCCACAAGCCATGCAGTGTGGCCAAAAAAAAAAATTTTTTTTAATGGGCAGAGGACCTGAATAGTCATTTTTCAAAGAAAACATACAGATGGCCAATAGTTACATGAAAAGATGGTTGACATCACTAATAGTTTGGGAAATGCAAATCAAAACCACAATGGGATGTCAACTCACATCTGCTGGTATGCCTAGCATCAAAAAGAGAAGAAATAACAAGCATCAGCCAGGATATGGAAGAAAAAGGACTCTTGTGCACTGATGGCAGGAATGTGAATTAAAACAGCCACTACAGAAAAACTATGATTCCTTAAAAAAAAATTAAAAATAAAATTACCCAGTGATCCAGCAACTTCACTTCTGGGTATCTATCCAAATAACTAACTAGAAAAGGTACATTCAGACCCTTGTTCACTGAAGCACTATTTACAGTATCCAAGATATAAGGGCTTCCCAGGTGGCTCAGTATTAAAGAGCCTGCCTACAATGTAGGAGACATGGGTTCAATCCCTGGGTCGGGAAGATCCCCCAGATAAGGAAATGGCAACCCACTGCAGTATTCTTGCCTGGGAAATCCCATGGACAGAGGAGCCTGGCAGGTTACAGTTCATGGGGTCGCAAAGAGTCAGACATGACTGAGCGAGTAAACAACAAACACAACAAGATATGGAAACAACTGAAATGTCCATCAGTAGATGAAATGATAAAGATGATGTGGTACATTATTCAGTGCAGTAGATATTATTCAGCCATCAAAAGAGAGAAATCTCTCCATTCGCAACAACATAGATGAACCTTTAGGGCATTATGTTCAGTGAAGTAGATCAGCCGGAGAAAGCAAATGCTGAATTATCTCACTCATACATGGAATCTTAAAAAAAGCAGAATGAAACTGCAATGAACAGATGGTGGTTGACCGAGGTAGTAGAGTGGAGGTAGGCAAGATGGGTGAAGGGAGTAAAAAGGTACAAATTTCCATTTCTAAAGTAAGTCACGATGACGTGATGTACAGCCTTGGATTATAGCTAAGAATAATTTATTGCATGTTTAAAAGTCATAAGAGGGTGAATCTTAAAAGTTCTTACCACATGATAAAGTTCTGTTACTATGCATGGTGACGGATGACAACTAGACTTCTAGTGATGATCATTCCATGATATCAAACCATTACACTGCACACCTGAACTAATAACGTCATATGCCACTTATACCTAATTTTGTAAAATGAGAAGAAAAATGATACTGACACATGGACCACCACCCTCAGAGGTTCTGACTTCATTCATGGGGGGTACATCCTAGGTTTTGGGCTTTTAAAAGGCTCCACAAGTAATGCAGTAGCCCAAATTAAGTAAACTTTGGTGCATACTGGGATCACCAAGGAACTTGGCAAAAATATGAAGACTGAGGCTCTATACTCCTTTAGAATTCGGGGCTTCTGAACGCCATATCAGTTCTTCAGGTGTTTCTAATAAACACACTAAAACTTGAGAGCAGCTGGTCTAGAGAAATCCTATTTTAGGAGGTCTGGAAGTTTCCATTGGCCAGAAAATGAATATAGATGAGATGTGTCTATGGGCCCTGTGGGGAGCAAAATTCCGAAAACACATCCCCTTCTCCAAAATTCTCATTATTTTGCTTATTCAATAAAACACTTAACTGGGTACCATGATGAAGGGACTTTGCAGGCAGAATTAAGATTACTAATCTTCTGACCTAAAAATAAAGAGATTATTCTGGGTTATTTAGGTAAACCCAATGTAATTACATGAGCCTTTAAAAGCATTAAAAGCATAAGAATCAATCAGAGAGGAGGCAGAAAGGAAGATCTTCTCCAGGGGATCTTCCCAACCCAGGGATCAAACCCAGGTCTTCTGCATTGCAGTCAGAGGCTTTAACCCCTGAGCCACCAGGGAAGCCCTTTCTTTCACTTTTAAAAGCATAAGAATCAATCAGAGAGGAGGCAGAAGAGGAAAACAGGAGAGCAGCAGCAGGTAAGTAAATCAAAGAGATTCCAAGAGCGAGGACAGTTCAGTGTATATAGTGAGTTCTGAGATATACGGACCATGGCCAAGCACAAGAGTGTGGCCTTTAGAAGCCAAGATGGCCTTACATCGACAAACAGCAAAGGAATGGAGACCTCAATCCTACAACTGCTTGAAGTGTTAGTGAAAGTGTTAGGTGCTCAGTTGTGTCTGATTCTTTGAAACCTCATAGTCTATCCATGAGTTCTCCAGGCAAGAATACTACAGTGAGTTGCCATTTCCTTCTTCAGGAAATCTTCCTAATTCAGGGATTGAATCTGGGTCTCCTGCATTACAGGCAGATTTTTTTACTGTCTGAGCATAAACAACATCAATTGTTATAACATCTAACAATTACTATTGCTGCTGCTGCTGCTAAGTCACTTCAGTCATGTCCGACTTTGTGTGACCCCATAGTCAGCCTCCCACCAGGCTTCCCTGTCCCTGGGATTCTCCAGGCAAGAATACTGGAGTGGGTTGCCATTTCCTTCTCCAATGCATGAAAGTGAAAAGTGAAAGTGAAGTCGCTCGGTTGTGTCCGAATCTTCACGACCCCATGGACTGCAGCCTACCAGGCTCCTCCATCCATGGGATTTTCCAGGCAAGAGTACTGGAGTGGGGTGCCATTGCCTTCTCCAATTACTACTGAAGAACAGCAAAAGAGACCCCTAACAAAGAAAGTATCCCCTGCCCCCAAGCCCCACGAAATCTGAATTTAGATAAGCCTAAATTTATGCAATGCAAATATTCTAATTCCTTCCTTCAACATTTCTATAGAATGAAGATTAAACAGGGTGGATTCAATACTCCTGTTTATGTCGGCTCTCTCAAAAGCTCACTAAAAAATAGTAAAAAAAAAATAATAATAGCCAAATTTAAACCACACAGATAAAAAAAGAAAACAGTGAGTCTTAAAATTTTAGATGACAGAAAGATAGAATAAGTGATACAGACAAGTGACAAGAAAAAGCTGAAACCCAAGTGACTAAGTCACAAGACAACTACAAAAATGGATTCAGACCATGTAACCCATAAAAGCTCAGGAATCAGAAGCACCAGGAGACTCTAATGGTGGAGGTTTATAATAGAATAGATTAATCTTCCAGAATTCTTCCTAAGCCCATGAAGTTAGGAGCCTGCCCAGGTAGAATAATAGAAGGTTACTCTCTGGAGACCCTGAGCCAGCAAATACTGGGTTTGGGGATATCTGGCACAGGTGAGGGCAGTGGTAAAGCAAGTGAAACTCTGTACACTGAAGTTTAAAATTGCTTTTCTATTCTTGGCTTTCAGGAAACTGACAATTGAACCTGTCAAAAGCAGTATTTTTTCATAATTTCTTTCCAATAAAATTAACCCTTCTAGAGAAAGAAAGCTTCAGGAGCTGAATTCTAGAATCTTCCCAATGGAATAGAAAAGCTCCATGTTAACTATGCAATCCTGAGGACCACCAGTCCATTAATTCTCCCCATGCAGAAAAAGAAAACTCAATTAGTTTTTTAGTCCTTCCATCTTGAGTCAGAATATACAACTAACATTCCTTAAACCTTTGAGGAATAGCTCTTACATGGAAAACAAAGACCAACATGATCAACTAGAAGTGGGGAAAGTGGAGTTAAGTCAGAGTGAAGAAAAGAATATTAAAAACTTTCATGTATGTTATCAGAGAGATAAGACATGAAAATATATTAGCATGTGTGAAAAATAAGAGCAGGATGCTATATGAATTTTTAGAAAAACAAGAAGGAATTTTAAGAAATTAAAAATATGATGGCAGAATAATTATATTTTAACCCCATAAAGTATTAGAAGATACAGTTGGGAAATCTCCAGCAAGATGAAAAACAAAAAGGTGAAGAGAAGAGAAATAGGAGACAAAAAAGGTAATAGATTATGGGTAAACATAAGAATGTCTATGCAGGAATGCCAATATCAGAGTAATTAAAGGCCTTGAAAGAAAGATCACAGGAAATGGAGATAAAGAAGTAGCATGAGACTTTCTTAAAACTAAAACATAGAATTTTCAGGTTGAAAAGACCCACTGAGGATAATAAAATGAATAAAAACAAAAATATAATGACATTAAGTGATATCATAATGATATTTCAGAACACCAAGATGAAAGAGATAATCAAAATTTCCAGAAAGAAAAAAGTCCCATCACAAACCAAAGACCAGATATTAAAACACTGTCTTTCAACTGCAATACTGGAGGTCAGAAGTCAGTGAAGTATGCCATTAAAATTATATGAAAATGATCTTTAACCCAGAACTCTATTCCCAGATAAAACAGCAATCATATGTAACAGGGTAAACTCAATATTAACATCAAAGTGCTATGTCTTAGAAAGCTACTGGGGATTAAATCACCAAATCAAGAGAGCAAACCAAAAAAGAAAAGATCTCAGACCTAGGGGTGATTGGGGGCATGGTGGAATAAGGATTAATACAGTCTTGAGAGGTGAAAGGCATTCCCAGGATCAGTAAATGGGTGTTCTTGGAAGATGCTGTGCATAGGGCTTAAAAATCAGTAAAACAAGACTGGAAGATGGGGCAGAGAACTCAGAGAGAAACTGTCTACAGTTAAAAAAAAAAAGAAAGCAAAGGAAAAAGAGAGACAGCTACCCTATGAATTTGACCAAGTTTCTGCGAGTTTTCCTCATCTGCCTCATAGGTCTATTTAATTCAAAATCTTAGATGTGTATGACCTTGATTTGAAATAAGCTAGTTAAGTTCAATTTTTATTGATAATGTAGCTAACATCTAAATTAACCACTCTTTCCTCAAATGAAAATCCTTCTCTTATTGACATATTTTTCAAATATATTTAAATCATGAAATAAATCAACATAGACCATAATAAATAACTCTTATAAACTGACTCATTAGCTTTTTAGACCCCCAAATTTCCCTCAGCAAACATAGATTCACATATATTTAGTAGTTTTAACTTTCCTATAGTTCTTCCCATTTAAACCATTCAGTTTCTAAGAAAATTATTGGTAGTGTGTATTTGGAAATGGAGTTATAAGGAAAAAATAAGAATTGTGGCAGGATAAATGTTTTTTTTTCCTGCAAAAGTCACTTCTTGCTCAGGAAATTCAGTATTATTTCGCCCTGTGTTAATAAATTCAGTAACCAAATTAGTTACAAAATAATCATTAATAAAGTTTTCTTTCTGTCAGTCATACTGATTGAAATGAGTGCACTATTTTGATCCCCATTACTTTATTTATAGATTTCTCTTCACCTGGAAGTCCCCTGAGATGAGAAACACCACCCTGTCAAATTGATTTGATAAGGTTGCTATTCACCCACCTATACAGCCAAACATTAAATGAGGCTCAGTTCATTTCCTTGAGGGAGTCGTGCTAAATAAAGCAACCTAGGAGAATAAGTTGCGGAGGACAGAATAAAGAATAATGGCAAAAATCAAACATATCTAATACTGCAGAGTTGCTTAAAAGTAAGACTTACTTCTCTCTTGTGGCTTCTGACGTATAATATCTATCATATTTTGTCAAGATAATGTTCCCAAGTTGCATTGTAAGACACAGAGCAGCCTAAATGCCGAAAACATTTTTAGAAAGTGGCACAATGAAGAAATAATACTATTTTTCTACGGGCTCTACCATAAAATTGGATCAAGATATCTCTAAACAATTTATTTTTAAAAGCACATCCAGTTAGATAACAATGATTTCTGGTGTCACATCATCTATTTTAATCTCTGTGAACAATGCACCTTCTTACTCTCTGATCAGATCTACTCCATTGGCCCAAATCACTGAGCTAAAATAAGTGAATAGGTTTATTTCTAATACAGACACACATTCAGTTCTTTTTCATAAAAGTAGGGAAATTCAAGTTGGATGGGATGTTAGAATGCCTCAACAATTTCATTTTGTAGATGAAAACCTGAAGTTTAGAGAAAAATGCATGATTTTTCATTCATTTTTCAGTACATGCTATTTTTTTAATCATCTGAATTTGTTTCTTTCTATATGACAATTAATAATGATAATATTACTAATCACTTACATATGTAAAACATATGTGCATTATCAATTATCATAGCAGGGCTAGTGTTATTTTTATACATGAAGAGTCTGATTCTCAGAGACAGAAGTGAACTCCCTGTTTTGGGCCACGTAGCCAATAAATGGCAGGATGAGACCGTCGAAGTCTGTACAGTTGCGCTGTGCTATTCTGGGTCCCACTGAGACTGGCTGTATCATCTGACCCAGACATAATTGAGAAGGGGGGATAAAAACCGTACCTGTTAAGTTTTTCATAACATGAACTTAAGTTTAGTCACAGAAGCAAGTGAAACTATCATTTGCTTCAACACGGTGCTGCACTATTTCCATGACTAATATTACTGTTATTTTAAAACAGTGAACCAAATTAACAGTGAACTAACTTCCAAAACTGGAAGTTGTTTTTTTTTTTTTTAATATCCAGGTATACCATAGTTTACAAATGTTTATCAAAACATTAATAACTTTATCCTGTGATTGCCTGAAGTGTTATGTGAAATGAAAGTCACTCAGTCTTGTCCAGCTCTTTGCAACCCCATGGATATACAGTCCGTGGAATTCTCTAAGCCAGAATACTGAAGTGGGCAGCCATTACCTTCTCCAAGGGATCTTCCCAAGCCAGGGATCAAACCCAGGTCTCCTCCATTGGTGGCAGATTCTTTACCAACAGAGCTACCAGGAAAGTCTGATGTGTTATGTCTGGGGTTGAATTTAATAATAAAGATGTATGTTAACACAATTGTAAAAATGCTTCTATCATAACTTTAAATGAAGGTTAATTTTAAATAACCTATCATTTTAATGATATAAAGAGAAGGAAACAGTACATATAACATTCAATGTAAGTCAAGGTAATATAGAATTAATTCATTACTATATAATACAGTAATGCTATTTTCAAGGTAGACACAAGGAAACACTATTTTGTTACATTCTTGAAACATCAATACAAGACAAATGCTTGTTAGTCTCATATCTGCTAAACAGTAAATCAGGCTACAGATATCTGTCTTATTATTTTTAACTAGAATTATAGAAGTCAAAATATAAAAATGAAAATGGCCTAATTCTGCTATGTTTAGGGATTTAGAGATTTCCTAATCTGTTTAGATTAGGAATAGCAGATACATTTACTTATTGGAAATCTATCACTTGCTACAACTCCATATACTCTGCACTTCACAGTATTTGTTCTTTAAATTTTAATCATTGAAATTAATACTTAACTTCCATTGGTGAAACTTGAGTTACCAAATTATCTTAAATATTCAAAAAGGTGTTTAATCATTTTTGAGTCAGAAACCCCTTTGGGACTCTAATGCAAGCTACTGACTCTTTACTCACAAGAATGCACTTGAACTCCTACACATACTGGGACGTATCTTTTCAAGGAATTTATAGATACTCAGCAATTGAGAACTTCTGCCACACATCAACTTAAAATAGAGAAATATTGTGAACTGAAAATTCATCCGCATGGAGCTCTTCTCAAATTTTCTGAATTTTTAAAATACTATCTTATGGCTTAAGGATTATATCAAGTTATAAAATATATTTATCAATCCTCCTGAATTTTCACAGCAGTAATCATTAGCATTAGTTTATCTTAATTATTTTTCATTTCAGCCGGGATGACAAAGGGTCTCTTCTTTCTTTGTGTATTTGTTTATAGCCTAAAAAGACATATCCCTGAGTATCTACTGAATTACTGTAAACTTTACTTGCATATGGGCTTCCCTGGTAGCTCAGATGATAAAGAATCTGCCTGCAATGCAGGAGACATGAGTTTGATCCTAGGTCAGGAAGATCCTCTGGAGAAGGGAATGGCTACCCACTTCAGTATTCTTACCTGGAGAATTCCATGGACAGAGGAATCTGGTAAGCTACAGTCCATGGGGTCTCAAAGAGTCAGACATGACTGAATGACTAACCCTTATTTGCATATAAAGCTCCAGTATCTAAAAGCTTCCTGAAAACAGGGACAATGCAGAAACAGACACAGAGAAAAGACTTTCGGACACGAGGAGACGGGAGGAGAGGGTGGGCTGGGAGGGAGACGGGAGGCAGTTCCAAAGGGAGTGGGTATATGTATACCTATGGGTGATTCATGTTGAGCTTTGACAGAAAACAGCAAAATTCTGTACAGCAATTAGCCTAAAATAAAAAAATAAATAAAAAGAAAAAAAATACTTTTACACATTCTGGGAAAAATGTCAAAAGACATTGCTGAAATTTGTACAATTTTAGCAAGAATCATCGAACCAGATTGAAGACTTTCTAATGTGGAAGAAAATAGAGCAGGAGTGATAAAAGAGAAAACTATATGAAGCTTTAAGGAGAGTTAAATATGAATTATTGATTTGGGAATGGACCCAAGTGAAACAGCATACATAAATGTTAAGTTTCCTAGAAAAACAATCAGCTAATTCATTAAAAAAAAAAAAATGCAAAAAGAAAAAATGGTTCCCTGAGGAGACCTTACAGCTATGAAAAGAAGAGAAGCAAAAGGCAAAGGAGAAAAGGAAAGACACAGCTATTTGAATGCAGAGGTCCAAAGAATAGCAAGGAGAGATAAGAAAGCCTTCTTCAGTGATCAATGCAAAGAAATAGAGGAAAACAACAGAATGGGGAAGACTAGAGATCTGTTCAAGAAAATTAGAGATACCAAGGGAACTTTTCATGCAAAGATGGGCACAATAAAGCAAAGAAATAGTATGGACCTAACAAAAGCAGAATATGTTAAGAAGAAGTGGCAAGAATACACAGAAGAACTATACAAAAAAGATCTTCATGACCCAATCACGATGGTGTGATCACTCACCTAGAGCCAGACATCCTGGAATGAGAAGTCAAGTGGGCCTTAGGAAACATCACTACAAAGCTAGCGGAGGTGATGGAACCAGTTGAGCTATTTCAAATCCTGAAAGATGATGCTGTGAAAGTGCTGCACTCAATATGCCAGCAAATTTGGAAAACTCAGCAGTGGCCACAGGACTGGAAAAGGTCAGTTTTCATTCCAATCCCAAAGAAAGGCAATGCCAAAGAATACTCAAACTACTGCACAATTGCACTCATCTGACATGCTAGCAAAGTAATGCTCAACATTCTCCAAGCCAGGCTTCAACAGTACATGAACCGTGAAACTTTCAGATGTTCAAGCTGGATTTAGAAAAGGCAGAGGAACCAGAGATCAAATTGCCAACATCCATTGATCATCAAAAAAGCAAGAGAGTTCCAGGAAAATATCTACTTTTGCTTTATTGACAATGCCAAAGTCTTTGACTGTGTGGATCACAAACTGTGGAAAATTCTTCAAGAGATGGAAATACCAGACCACCTTAGCTGCCTCCTGAGAAATCTGTATGCAGGTCAAGAAGCAACAGTTAGAACTGGACATGGAACAACAGACTGGTTCCAAATTGGGAAAGGTGTACATCAAGGGTTGTATACTGTCACCCTGCTTATTTAACTTATATGCAGAGTACATCATGAGAACTGGACTGGATGAAGCACAAGCTAGAATCAAGATTGCTAGGAGAAATATCAATAATCTCAGACATGCAGATGACACCACCCTTATGGCAGAAAGTGAAGAGGAACTAAAGATCCTCTTGATGAAAGTGAACAAAGAGAGTGAAAATGTTGGCTTAGAACTCAACATTCAGAAAACTAAGATTTAGGCATCTGGTCCCATCACTTCATGGCAAATAGATGGGGAAACAGTGCGAAACTTTTTTGGGGGTCTCCAAAATCACTGCAGATGGTGACTGAAATCATGAATTAAAAAGACGCTTACTCCTTGGAAGAAAAGTTATGACCAGCCTAGACAGCTTATTAAAAAGCAGAGACATTACTTTGTCAACAAAGGTCCATCTAGTCAAAGGTATGGTTTTTCTAGTTGTCATGTATGGATGTGAGAGTTGGACTATCAAGAAAGCTGAATGCCAAAGAATTGATGCTTTTGAACTGTGGTGCTGGACAAGACTCTTGAGAGTCCCTTGGACAGCAAGCAGATCCATCTAGTCCATCCTATAGAAAATCAGTCCTGAATATTCATTGGAAGGACTGATGTTGAAGATGAAAGTCCAATACTCTGGCCACCTGATGCGATGAACTGACTCATTTGAAAAGACCCTGATGCTAGAAATGATTGATGGCGGGAGAAGAAGGGGACGACAGAGGATGAGATGGTTGGATGGCATCACCGACTCAATGGACATGAGTTTGAGTATACTCTAGGACTTGGTGATGGACAGGCAGGCCTAGTGTGCTGCAGTCCATGGGGTCGCAAAGAGTCAGATATGACTGAGCAACTGAACTGAATTCATAAAAATGATTAATCAGTTTTCTATTTTATGTTCTTGGTTTTAGTGGAGAGAATGAAGAAGCCTGCTGCTCCCAAACAATGCACCCTGCTCTTCCTGGAAATAGTCTAAGCCAGAGGAAAAGCAGTATCTTGCTTAGAAGAGGAGTGAAACAGTTATAAGCCAGCCAGGAAAAAACCTTTAGTAAATAAGCAATATTGTTTGTAACGGGAAAATAAGATTACTCCCACCCCCACCAGCAGCCATACATTGAACTAAATTGTGAGATCTTAACAATCACTTTGTCATCGTTCATTGAAGAATGGAAGGTGGGAATGGGGAGAGAAAATAAATCAACATCTTTTAAGAATATATGGCTTCTTAGGTTTTTCTTGAATATTAACATATTCTTGTTAAATATTTGTAATACAACCTAAAGACAGACATAATTATTTCTGTATTATCAATGAAGAAATGGTAGCTAGGAAAATTTCTCCAAGATGCCCAGATATTAAGTTCCAGAGGCAAAACTCCAGTAAAAATGTGTCTGAATCCATCTTTCTCTTTCCACCTACTTCACAATATTACCTAGGACATAGAGGAAATGAGGAAATAAAGTAAAACAGCACATTTGTGAAAAAGATTTTGGTTGAGGTTGATGGTGATAAAGGTAGATTTCAGGGAAGGAGACAACACCTTCTATATTTGCTTCTACTATTATTTTGGATATTGGGATTCACACAGATACATGGTGAGTAAGAGGGGAAAAATAAGTTGTTTAGCACTGACAGCCAAGAGTGATATCAACATAAAGTTAAAGAGCTGCGTGTGAAGTCCTGTGAGGAGGCAAAAATCTCCAGGGGTCAGTGAAAAGCAGACTGCTTTAGAAGTGAAAGATGTAAAAATCTCGATGGTTTATTTCATTAAATAAGGTATGTGAGTCAAAGGCAATGAGGGAAGCATGAATTAGTAATATATTTCATGTGAGGTGTCTGATTTATACCATTTCTCCACGTTTAAACTATATTATGATTTCAGTGGCTGAGAATGACCTGTGGGTATGCCTTGGATCAAAAAAAAAAGCAATTCTCTCCTTTTGTCTTACAGAAAGAAAGCAGAAGTTCTCATCTAAAGACTATTTTTCTTGACGCAGTATTTATATTTTCCTTACTTTCTTAATAATGCTTTTTCTACCTTGTTAAATTTAGTTGAGCATATTCAGAGTAGTTAAATGCATAACCCAATTTGACATCAACAAGAAGCAATATCTTATGCCTTAGTACATACTTATGATTCCTCCCTACCTTACACTCTCTAAAGTGTTCTCACCCCATCACTTCATCCACTCGTGTCATTTCCACTCAGCTATTCCCTACTGGAGACTAACAATACACAATTGAAAGCCAATGGTAAATGCTATCTTCCATGAAAAGTTCTACTGAAAAGTCCGTTGATATTTTGATAATAAAAATTTAGAGAGATCAAATGAATTTACCAAGAAACAGTCACCAGTCTTGATGGATATGACCAGCCTTGATGGTACGAGGTCCTTAGGGTGAAATTGTTTTAATAGTCTAAGAAGTAATAAAAAGTCACATCCATAGGGCTTTGTACATCCTGAATCTACCTTATCTATTGGAGGGCTGAACAACAGCAAGAGATGTTATGACTTAAATATGAACACAGCAACCCACTCCAGTAGTCTTGCCTGGAGAATCCCACAGACAGAGGAGCCTGGTATGCTATGGTACATAGGGTCACAAAGAGTTGGACAAGACTGAGGTGAGTTAGCACACAAACACACACATACACACACAATCTCTATTTGCTAGGTTGATAATAAGCAGAGGAAAGCAGCCAAGAGAGGATGTAGAGACACCAGCTTATTAATGCAACTGTTGCAGTGTTCAAGATAGAGCGTGATGGTGGCTTGGGCAAAGTGTTTCTCCATCGCAGAGAACAAGGTAAAGATACTGCCTGAAGATCTGGAGTGAAAAGTCCAGCAGAAATTGACAGGGATACTAATCCTCTGTCTGGGGCAACATGACGCCAAATGCAGTGACAGAGGAACTGAGTCAGGCCCACCTCCTTGGAAACTAGTGTGGGTCCATATAACTCTGCCTGTTGACAACACAGTGACCCAGGGATGGTTTAAGCACCATTTCAGATCCTCTGTTTCAGAATCCAGTGTCTCTTTACTTCCATTCCTCCCTTTTGAATCCTACTCATATCCGATTGCGTCCATCAATATCACCTCCTTCCTGAGCCTTCATGATTACAACAAGATTTGCTCTCTCATTCTTCTGGACCACCTTAGTACTTCTTAAGAATCATGTTTTCCTTTGATTGTCCATATCATCTTCCTTGTGACATCATTTACCTAATATCAAATAAGCGTGCATTCTGTGCTAGGCTTTATATTAGGAAACTCTCTGAAAGCACTTCATTATGTGCTTTGAACATGGGAAGCCCTTGAATAAATGGAAGAATGAATAGACTTTTGGCTGAAGATGAGAGCAGAAGTCAGGTTTGCTAACTTCTAGGCAAATGCTGCCTCCCCTCTACCCAACTCAATACCTCAGCAAACTCCAATGTCCTTACCTCTACAGAGACAGCAAAATAGGCCATCAAATACTAAGTGCATGTCAGTTTGGATAACTGGGCCTATTGCATGCATCAATTTTTACAGAGTAAGGCAATTCACATCAACTGAACAACTTTTAGACCACTCAGTTTATGAAACAATGAATTATGCCTACATTAACTCAGTTTTATCTGTAATATCTGAAAAGACAACACAGGTATAAGTAAAATACTGATGATGCAATAAAGATGATTCTTATATCACCTTACACAAGCCCCATTCGTCCATCTCTCTTTCTGAGAATCATCCTATCTTTACTTATTATTAATAACCCATAAGAAACTCCTTTAAAGAAACAGAATTATTAGCCATTGAGTATTTCACTAGGTACTAATACTCTATATGTATTATCTTTATTCTTAACTTATATACTGAGATAGCCAATATATCTCACGTTTTACTAGGTGAAGAAACTAGACAGCTTAAGTAATCTTCCTAAGGTCATATACCTAGTAAATGAACTTGACACTTGAGACAGTTTCCTATTATGATGTTTCTGTGTTGTAAACATGTATTTCCAAAGGTCTAGTTTTTTAGTCCTTAAGAAATAAAAGTCTACTACTCTGGAGGCAACAGCAACTTCTCATTAAAAATAAATAAATAAATGAATATACACACACACACACACACACACCTAGTTCCTTTCCATTTTCTTCTGGTGCTAATAACTAGCATTAGTTGGAAGATGTTATTTTTGTATTAGGCCTTAAATTGAAAACAATAAGTCAAAATGAATGTTATTTTATGCAAAACACTTGAATTGCATTAAAATCCAACATGTCATATGAGGCTGATTTCCATGGAAAAGAATAAGAGAATAAGAGTACGTGTTTAAAAATAACACACTGGAACCAAAAGGAATATCACCAAGACTCAAAATAGAAGGATACATATTTCCTTGTAATTTTAAGGAGAAAGATGTGCATAATTCATTCATTTTAATTAATTACCTAAAAGTAATTTAATGATAATTTCCAAGTTTGATAATCATCACATAAAAAGACATTTTAAAAACATTTTGTGTTTCAAAAGTATTTAAAAGAAATTTTGAGAACTTATTTCAGTTAAGTATGAATGATGTCCAGAGAAGGCAATGGCACCCCACTCCAGTACTCTTGCCTGGAAAATCCCATGGACAGAGGAGCCTGATGGGCTGCAGTCCATGGAGTCACCAAGAGTCAGACACGACTGAACGACTTCACTTTCACCTTTCAATTTCATGCACTGAAGAAGGAAATGGCAACCAATTCTGGTGTTCTTGCCTGGAGAATCCTGGGAACGGGGGAGCCTGGTGGCTGCCGTCTGTGGGGCTGCACAGAGTCGGACACGACTGAAGTGACTTAGCATGAATGATGTCAAGTAAAAGGTGATGAATGGTAAAGTTATAGGAAACTCAAAGAGAAAATGCTACATGTAAATAGCAGCTATCCTAGAAATTTATTCCATCCCTGGTTATTTTTTTGTACACTTCTATAGCTCATAGGAAAATGAGAAATTAATGTAGACTACTACTACTACTACTACTAAGTCACTTCAGTGGTGTCCGACTCTATGTGACCCCATAGACAGCAGCCCACCAGGCTCCCCCGTCCCTGGGATTCTCCAGGCAAGAGTACTGGAGTGGGTTGCCATTTCCTCCTCCAATGCATGAAAGTGAAAAGTGAAAGTGAAGTCGCTCAGTTGTGTCCGACTCTTAGCGACCCCATGGACTGCAGCCTTCCAGGCTCCTCCGTCCGTGGGATTTTCCAGGCAAGAGTACTGGAGTGGGATGCCATTGCCTTCTCCGAAATGTAGGCTAATTCCCTACATTTACTTATGACACAAATGCAGACCAGAGTTTAAGTAAATTACTGAAGGTCATGGATTTACTTAGTATTTTAGAAAGAATTAAGGCTAAAACATTCTTAGAATAGAACCACCCAGTGATTGTATCTGCTAATTTTGATGAATTAAACCATAACTTAAGGGATTCCTTGATATTTCAAATTTAAACTCACATATAAATTTCCATTCTGTGTCCACTCACGCTCGATTTCAAATTTAGAAGCAGTCTCACAGTCCCTGACTTTCACTTTATTATCAATGAAGTGAAGAAGTGAACCTAGAAATACTTCCTAGACATTTTGTGAGAAAGAGTCAGACTGAAAAAACCTGCACCGTGGATTCTGTGTATTATGGCTCTCTCTTGGGCATGCTCAGTCATGTCCAATTCTTACAACCCTGTAGACTGTAGCTCCTCTTCCATGAATTTTCCAAGCAAGGTTACTGGAATGGGTTGCCATTTCATCCTCCAGGGGATCTTTCCAACCCAGGGATTATGATTAGGGGAGCAATAGAATTTCCTGTGTCCTTCTGTCATTCTGGAGCCATTCAATATTTTCAGTAGTTCAGTATTAAGAAATCCTGCAGCCTTTCCCAGGTGAGAAGCCAGAGCTGTGGTGCACAGTGGAGAAACAGTAAGTGAGGTGGGAACAGTGTGCACAGTGTTAAGAGTGAGATAGTCAGCATTCAAAGGATGAGCACCTCTTGGGAGGCTTTATAGTATAACCGAACTGGGAAGGAAAAACCATAGACTTTAAGAATTAGTGCTATGGGTTATGGGCTTCCTGATGGCTCAGACAGTAAAGAATCTGCCTGCAATGAGGGAGCCCTGGGTTCAACCCCTGGGTTGGGAAGATGCCCTGGAGAAGGGAATGGCTACCCACTCCAGTATTCTTGCCTGCAGAATTCCATGCTACAGATTATAATTCAGATCTCCTTTCATGTGCTTTAAGAGATACAGGTGACACTCGTGGTAAAGAACCTGCCTGCCAATTCAGGAGACATAAGAGATGCAAGTTCGATCCCTGGGTTGGGAAGAACCCCTGAAGGAGGGCATGGCAACCCACTTCAATATTCTTGCCTGGAGAATCCCATGGACAGAGAAGCCTGATGGGCTACAGTCCATAGGGCTGCAAAGAGTTGGACACGACTGAGTGACTTTCACTTCACTGGCTATATTCAGTCCTTGTGATTGCCCAAAATAGAGAAGTCACCATTGTGACAATCACATGGTATTAGTGATTAAATTCTTTAGGTCTAATGAAATAGTCCACACTGTGAACTAACTCAGTGGATATAACCAAGGTGATATCATTCCAAAGGAATGGTCCTTGTGGTATTAATGAGGTTAGTGGGACAGGAGCAAAGTAGAAGAACAGGGGGTTGAGGTAGGGTACAGGCAGGGAAACAACAGCCAGAGTATTCTTCATTCTTGGCCCAACCAACTATAGTTAGAAGCTCACTCCTTAGAAACTGACCCCCAGGCTTCAAATCTCCCCTTCAGAAGGTTTATGTCCCAGTGTAGAGTCAGAACCTGGGAGCATTTCTTCACCAGAGGAGAAGGAGAAGAAATTTTCAGTCCACCACATTCTGGCTCACTTGAGACTGTGAGTGCTTTGAGGTTAAATACTAATCCCAGTACCTGGGATGGTATCATCAACTCAACGGATATGAGTGTGAGCAAACTCCAGGAGATAGTGAAGGACAGGGAAGCCTGGCATGCTGCAGTCAGTGGGTCACAAAGAATCAGAGACAACTGAGTGAATGAACAAGTACCTGTGTTCTAGCCTGGCAAGATGAGACTAATATCTTGCTCTAAAACTCACCTCCAATTCCTAGGTTATAGTTCAAGCCAACTGAACCCAAGCTTAATGATTCTTACCCCATATGAGAGTATCTCTGAATCTTAGGCTCTTCCCAACCTAACCTGTAAATTCTTTGGGAGTCCAAAGTCAAGCCACTGACCTCTGAGGCCCTATTTCCAGATAAATACTCTTTAATTGTGTCTAAAATAAGAGGTTATAAAGAAATGATTCCTAAAGCCCTTGCCAATCCCAAAGCCTATTACATTTGGGTCTATCAAATGTCTGGTTCATCATTCAAGTCTCCGATCTAGACCTCCCTTTGGCTGACTCAGACCAAATGATAATAAAAATGGAGAAATGTCTCTGAATTGCAAGGCAGGACTTGTGACAATCAATGGATTAATGTAAGATTTGTGAATTTCTTTGAGCCATGTGAAAAAAGAATTATTGTTATGGAATTATAATTTCTTACATTTTGACATCTGAATTAAAGTACCTGAGCCCTAAGGGGTGAAATCTCATTAAGATTTATGTTATCAATAATAGAAATAGGTTTAAAAAATAATGACATGCTAATTTCTGCATAAATATCATGTACTTTCCAGTTTCTTCTGCTATAAACTTTTGCCAAGTACCAAAGGCACACTTTTACAATCAGTATAGTGAGATTGTAAGTGAGGAATATTAAAAAATATTAAGATCATTTTCTATATTTTGCAGATCTTTTTAGGAAATCTCTCTCTCTTCCTTCCCTTCCCCACTGCATATACAGAAAAAGAAGAATATGACTTATTTTGCAAGAAAGAGAGATGGAGTGACTACAAATGGTCCTTGCTGGTGGGGGCTAGAGAAAAATCTAAAAAAATTAAGATCTACCAACAAATTAATAAATAATAATTTAAATGTTATTTCTCTACTTCCTTTTAATAGCTCTATACGAGGGGGTCAAGGAAGTGGCCTCATTATCGAACAATCTTCATGGTTAGAAAGTGTCTATCTGGCTATGATGAAAGAGCTAATGACAAGTCAAATAACTCAAAAAGGAGACAGTGGACAAGCAAGAATTTTGAATATCTAGACTGCTTTCTAGGCTATAAAGAATGGAACCACTTTGAAGTAATATACAGTGAGTAAATCCTATTCTAGGGTCTTCCAGGTATTGGTTAGAGAAAGTTTTAGCATTTTAATTCTCTAGGTTCATAATCATTATCACCAACAAACCATGCTTATTTAGTACTTTATAAGATTTAGAGCAATTCTAAATACTTAAATTATTTGAGCCTCCGAAAAACTGTATGAAGTATTTTCAGTGGCCCCATTTTAATATTGGGGGCTTCCCTTATAGCTCAGTCAGTAAAGGATCTGCCTGCAATGCAGGAGACCTGGGTTCGATCCCCTGGGTTGGGACGATCCCCTGCAGAAGGAAATGGCAACCCACTCCAGTATCCTTGCCTGGAAAATCTCACGGACAGAGGAGCCTGGTGGGCTGCAGTCCATGGGGTCGCAAAGAGTAGGACACGACTGAGCGACTCACACACACAACATACACATTTCAATATTAATATATGAACTGAAGAGTCCCCCAGAGGTTTAATGAGTTACTGATAAAACTACATGCTAGTGAGTGAAAGACTTGAAAAGAGCATTCAGATCTTCTGGCTCTTAGCAGTGATGATAGTATTAAATGAAAGAGTGCATATAAGGTAACTTACGGATTTTTAAAATACCCTTTATCAGGATAAGGAATTTCCCTCCTTTATTTCTAAATTTTGATAGGTCTTATTTATGAATGGGTGTTGACTTTTATCTAATGCTTCTTCTGGATTGATTAAGATAATCAGGACTTTTTCTCCCTTACCCTTGATGACTTATTAGATTGATTGTATGTAAAATACTGAAACAACTTTGCAGGAAACTTCCCTGGTAGCCCAGTGGTTACGATTCCAACTCCTCCTATGCAAGTGGCATGAGTTCAGTTCCTGGTCAGGGAAGTTCCACATCTCACAGGATGTGGCCAAAAATAAATTAATTACAAGTAAATAACAACCTTGCATTCCTCAGATAATCCTCACTTGGCATGATGTATTACTCTTTATATATGCCTCTATTTCACTTGCATACATCTTGTTAAAGATTTTTATACCTATATTTTTTAGGTATATTCAGTTCTGTCCACTTCAGTCGCTCAGTTGTGTCCAACTCTTTGTGACCCCATGAACTGCAGAGGCCAGGCCTCCCTGTCCATCAACAACTCCCGAAGTCCACCCAAATCCACGTCCGTTGAGTCAGTGATGCCATCCAGCCATCTCATCCTCTGTCGTCCCCTTCTCCTCCTGCCCTCAATCCTTCCCAGCATCAGAGTCTTTTCCAATGAGTCAACTCTTCGCATGAGGTGGCCAAAGTATTGGAGTTTCAGCTTTAGCATCAGTCCTTCCAAACAACACCCAGGACTGATCTCCTTTAGAATGGACTAGTTGGATCTCCTTGCAGTCCAAGGGACTCTCAAGAGTCTTCTCCAACACCACAGTTCAAAAGTATCAATTCTTCGGTGCTCAGCTTTCTTCACAGTCCAACTCTCACATCCATACATGACCACTGGAAAAACCATAGCCTTGACTAGACGGACCTTTGTTGGCAAAGTAATGTCTCTGCTTTTGAATATGCTATCTAGGTTGGTCATAACTTTCCTTCCAAGGAGTAAGCGTCTTTTAATTTCATGGCTTCAGTCACCATCTGCAGTGATTTTGGAGCCCCAAAATATAAAGTCTGATGCTGTTTCCCCATCTATTTCCCATGAAGGGATGGGACCAGATGCCATGATCTTAGTTTTCTGAATGTTGAGTTTTAAGCCAACTTTTTCACTCTCCTCTTTCACTTTCATCAAGAGGCTTTTTAGTTCCTTTTCACTTTCTGCCATAAGGGTGGTGTCATCTGCATATCTGAGGTGATTGATATTTCTCCTGGCAATCTTGATTCCAGCTTGTGCTTCTTCCAGCCCAGCGTTTCTCATGATGTACTCTGCATATAAGTTCAATAAGCAGGGTGACAATATACAGCCTTGACATACTCCTTTTCCTATTTGGAACCAGTCTGTTGTTCCATGTCCAGTTCTAACTGTTGCTTCCTGACCAGCACACAGGTTTCTCAAAAGGCAGGTCAGGTGGTCTGGTATTCCCATCTCTTTCAGAATTTTCCACGGTTTATTGTAATCCACAGTCAAAGGCTTTGGCATAGTCAATAAAGCAGAAATAGATGTTTTTCTGGAACTCTCCTGCCTTTTCCATGATCCAGCAGATGTTGGCAATTTGATCTCTGGTTCCTCTGCCTTTTCTAAAACCAGCTTGAACATCTGGTAGTTCACGGTTCATGTATTGCTGAAGCCTGGCTTGGAGAATTTTGAGCATTACTTTCCTAGCATGTGAGATGAGTTTGAGCATAGTTTGAGAGTAGTTTGAGCATTTGTTGGCATTGCCTTTCTTTGGGATTGGAATTGAAAACTGACCTTTTCCAGTCCTGTGACCACTGCTGAGTTTTCCAAATTGGCCAGTATTTATAGTTTTCTTGTAATGAACATATGGACACAGAAATTATGCAGGCTTCAAAAAACAAAGTGGAGAATGTTTTCTCTTCCTCTTTTTTTCTGAAACCATTTGTCAAAGACTGGTCATTTTTCTTTGCTTGAATTTTTTATAGAATTCACCAAGAAGCCCATTAGGTCAGACCTACCTACCCTGATAACTCTAACCAAAACAGCTGCCTCTGCTCTTTACTTTCATAGCTCTCCATTGATTTCCTTCCTTTGCTTTTGTGTGAGTTAGTAACTATGTACTCATATAATCAATGTCTATCCATAGGGTCGCACAGAGTTGGACACGACTGAAGCGACTTAGCATGTATGCATGCATTAGAGAAGGAAATGGCAACCCACTCAGTGTTCTTGCCTGGAGAATCCCAGGGACAGAGGAGCCTGATGGGCTGCCATCTATGGGGTCGCACAGTCGGACACAACTGAAGTGACTTAGCAGCAGCAGCATACCCCCCAGACTAAACACTGAGAGCTGGGATCGTGTCTAGTTTGTTTATGATGATGTCTTAGAACCTAGAATAATAACAACTGGCAAATACAACTTATGTACTTGTTGAATGGTTAAATGAATGAATGAATGAATGAATATAACTGTTGGATACTGTTTTCACACCTTCCCTGTATTCTACGAGCTATTGTTATAAGTACATTAATTTTCATATTTCAGTACAGTATAATGAACTCTACACTTTTCTCACTTAAGCTTATATTTTTGTATTCTTACATTAATATAAAGTACAGTGTAATGAAAACAGTATGAGACAGATAAGAAAAATTTGAGGGCCTTTTTCCATGTTATTCTGTATAACCCTACACTGATCATAGTATTCACAAGATACGTGATATTGGTTTGGACATTAGACATTTAATTGATTTTAGTTCCTTCATTTCAATCTAAAAATTATAATGTTGCCTTTCCCTAATGGCAAATATGTGAAAATGTTTGATAAATCCTAAAATGTTACAAAAAGCTACGGGGTTGTCAATGATAATGTTGAAATTGAGAAGGTTTACCTTGCAAGTATGCATTTATGTTTCCTTTAATACTCATTCAAAATGCATATATTTGAATATTTTTGTGTCTAGAAAAAATGCTGGACAAAAATATTTTCTTTAGGGTGTACGGGTTTGCATTTACAGTGAGGGGGAAGAACTTAAAAAAAGAGCATGCTACTTAGATTATTGTGACCACGCCATTATTGTCTCTATGTATTAACTCACCTCCCTGTATTCTATTCATAAAACTGATCGGTGCCTTGAGAAATGTCCCCACAGTACCACAATGAAGGCTCCTTTTTAATATGGAAATCAAGCCACTTTCACTTAGAATTTGACAGAGTAATTCTTCTCCAATCTAAAGACAGGAGAAGGACAAGACACACTGTTTCCTAGTCAGTCCTTCAAAGTCCTGGAATCCTGTGAGACTCCAGGAAAAGAAGTAACTCAAAGCACAGAATCCCAAATAAGTTATTCAGAAATCAAGTGGCTGCTTTGACACAGTTCAAATAGGATAACAAAACCATTCGACAATTTTACCAGCGAACAGGCAGCACTGACCTTGGAGAAAAGCCATAACGATGGTCAGAAATAATTTCAGCTGCCATCAGCAACATTATATATTCATGAAGTTATGTTTATTTGTCCTTTGCATCAAACATACTTACAAACTAACCAAGTACTTAAGTTGTCTTTGCCCTCTTTGACACCAGCATAAACAGCTACAATATACATTACACATCTTTCAACTGCACAGAAAAGAACTATTTCATAAAGCATGAAAACATGATGCTGAAACTTCTTTCTCCTCCTACTCTTCCTACCGTCAAAAGCCCTACAGACTCTTCTTAGGGTTTTCAAGGTATTGGTATAAATATTTCTTAACCTCAGTTAATTCTAGAGGCAAGATCCAAGTAAAACTCAGAACAATGAAAGGAGGAGAAAGAAAGGAAAAAGTCCTCTCTCTACACATTTAGCTGGAAGAAGACAAATGCCCTGCAACAAAACACATTTTATGTGTTGAGCTCCCTCTTCTAATTGTAAATGTGGAATTTCAAAATAAAGGGACACAGTAAAATGACAATATCTCCAGAGAGGCAGGCAGGCTAACTACCAAGAGGCTGAAAGAGGACATTTCTTTTACTGAATTCATCACAGTCAAAGGTCTGCCCTTCAGCTTATATAGGCTCAGTTCAGTTCAGTTGCTCAGTCATGTCCGACTCTTTGTGACCCCATGGACTGCAGTACACCAGGCTTCTCTGTCCATCACCAACTCCCGGAGCATACTCAAATTCATGTCCATCGAGTCGGTGATGCCATCCAACCATCTCATCCTCTGTCGTCCTCTTCTCCTCCTACCTTGAATCATTACTGCCAGCATCAGGGTCTTTTCAAATGAGTCAGTTCTTTGCATCAAGTGGCCAAAGTATTGAAGTTTCAGCTTCAGCATCAGTCCTTCCAATGAACTTTCAGGACTGATTTCCTTTAGGATGGACTGGATGAATCTCCTTGCCATTCAAGGGACTCTCAAAAGTCATCTCGAACACCATAGATGTGATGGAGAAGCATCAATTCTTTAGCGCTCAGCTTCTTTATAGTCCAACTCTCACATCCATACATGACAATTGGAAAAACCATAGCTTTGAGTAGATGGACCTTTGTTGGCAAAGTAACATCTCTGCTTTTTAATATGCTGTCTAGGTTGGTCATAGCTTTTCTTTCAAGGAGCAAGCATCTTTTAGTTTCATAGCTGCAGTCACCATCTGCAGTGATTTTGGAGCCCCCCAGAATAAAGTCTGTCACTGTTTCCATTATTTCACCACCCCTTTGCCATGAAGAGATGTGACCAAACATCATGATCTTAGTTTTCTGAATGTGGAGCTTTAAGCCAACTTTTTCACTCTCCTCTTTCACTTTCATCAAGAGGCTCTCTAGTTCTTCCTCAATTTCTGCCATAAGGGTGGTGTCATCTGCATATCTGAGGTTATTGATATATCTCCTGGCAATCTTGATTTCAATTTGTGCTTCATCCAGCCTGGCATTTCACATGATGTACTCTGCCTATAAGTTAAATAAGCAGGGTGACAATATACAGCCTTGAAGTACTCCTTTCCCAATTTGGAACCAGTCTGTTGTTCCATGTCCAGTTCTAACTGTTGCTTCTTGACCTGTAAGCATATTTCTCAGGAGGCAGGTCAGGTGCTCTGATATTCCCACCTGTTTAAGAATTTTCCACAGTTTGTTGTGATCCCCACACAGTCAAAGGCTTTGGCATTGTCAATAAAGCAAAAGTAGATATTTTTCTCAAACTTTCTTGCTTTTTTGAT
Organism: Bos indicus x Bos taurus; assembly: GCF_003369695.1. Lineage (NCBI taxonomy): Eukaryota > Metazoa > Chordata > Mammalia > Artiodactyla > Bovidae > Bos > Bos indicus x Bos taurus. The sequence continues at coordinate 17,912,999 of NC_040083.1, read as the reverse complement.
GATCCAGCCCTGGAACTCTCTTGCCTTTTCAATGATCCAGTGAATGTTGGCAATTTGATCTCTGGTTCTTCTACCTCTTCTAAATCCAGCTTAAACATCTGGAAGTTCATGGTTTACATACTGTTGAAGCCTGGCTTGGAGAATTTTGAGCATTACTTTACTAGCATGTGAGATGAGTGCAACTGTGCAAGATTGAGCATTCTTTGGCATTGCCTTTCTTTGGGATTGGAATGAAAACTGACCTCTTCCAGTCCTGTGGCCACTGCTGAGTTTTCCAAATTTGTTGGCATATTGAGTGCAGCACTTTCACAGCATCATCTTTCAGGATTTGGAATAGCTCAACTGGAATTCCATCACCTCCACTAGCTTTGTTTGTAGTGATGCTTCCTAAGGCCCACTTGACTTCACATTTCAGGATGTCTGGCTCTAGGTGAGTGATCACACCATCGTGATTATCTGGGTCATGAAGATCTTTTTTGTATAGTTCTGTGTATTCTTGCCACCTCTTTCTTCTTAATATCTTCTGCTTCTGTTAGGTCCATATCATTTCTGTCCTTTATTGTACCCATCTTTTCATGAAATATTCTCTTGGTATCTCTAATTTTCTTGAAGTGATCTCTAGTCTTCCCCATTCTATTGTTTTCCTCTATTTCTTTGCACTGATCACTGAGGAAGGCTTTCTTATCTCTCCTTGCTATTCTTTGGAACTCTGCATTCAAATGGCTATATCTTTCCTTTGTTCCTTTGCCTTTCATTTCTCTCTTCCTTCTCAGCTATTTATAAGGCCTCCTCAGACAACCATTTTGCCTTTTTCCATTTCTTTTTCTTGGGGATTGTATTGATCCCTGCTTCCTGAACAATGTCAGGAAAATCTTTCCATAGTTCTTCAGGCACTCTGTCTATCAGATCTAGTCCCTTGAATCTTTTTCTCACTTCCACTGTATAATCATAAGGGATTTGATTTAGGTCTTACCTAAATGGTCTAGTGGTTTCCCTTACTTTCTTCAATTTAAGTATGAATTTGGCAATAAGGAGTTCATGATCTGAGCCACAGTCAGCTCCCAGTCTTGTTTTTGCTGACTGTATAGAGCTTCTCCATCTTTGGCTGCAAAGAATATAATCAATCTGATTTCGGTATTGATTATCTGGTGAAGTCCATGTGTAGAGTCTTCTCTTGTGTTGATGGAAGAGGGTGTTTGCTATGACCAGTGTGTTCTCTTGTCAAAAGTCTATTAGCCTTTGCCCTGCTTTATTCTTTATTCCAAGGCCAAATTTACCTGTTACTCCAGGCATCTCTTGAGTTTCTACTTTTGCATTCCAGTCCCCTGTAATGAAAAGGACACCTTTTGGGGTGTTAGTTCTAGAGGGTCTTGTAGGTCTTCAAAGAACCATTCAACGTCAACTCCTTCAGCATTACTGTTCATGGCATAGACTTGGATTACTGTGATATTGAATGGTTTGCCTTGGAAACAAACAGGGATCATTCTGTCATTTTTGAGATTGCATCCAAGTACTGCGGTTCAGACTCTTGTTGACCATGATGGCTACTCCATTTCTTCTAAGGGATTCTTGCCTCAGTAGTAGATATAATGGCCATCTGAGTTAAATTCACCCATTCCAGTCCATTTTATTTATTTTTTTAAATTTTATTTTATTTTTAAACTTTACAATATTGTATTGGTTTTGCCAAATATCGAAATGAATCTGCCACAGGTATACATGTGTTCCCCGTCTTGAACCCTCCTCCCTCCCCATACCATCCCTCTGGGTGGTCCCAGTGCACCAGCCCCAAGCATCCAATATCATGCATTGAACCTGGACTGGCAACTCATTCCATATATGATATTATACATATTTCAATGCCATTCTCCCAAATGATCCCACCCTATCCCTCTCCCAGAGTCCAAAAGACTGTTCTATACATCAGTGTCTCTTTTGCTGTCTCATATACAGGGTTATTGTTACCATCTTTCTAAATTCCATAGATATGCGTTAGTATACTGTATTGGTATTTTTCTTTCTGGCTTACTTCACTCTGTATAATAGGCTCCAGTTTCTCCACCTCATTAGAACTGATTCAAATGTATTCTTTTTAATGGCTGAGTAATACTCCATTGTGTATATGTACCACCGATTTCTTATCCATTCATCTGCTGATGGACATCTAGGTTGCTTCCATGTCCTGGCTATTATAAACAGTGCTGTGATGAACATTGGGGTACACGTGTCTCTTTCCCTTCTGGTTTCCTCAGTCTGTATGCCCAGAAGTGGGATTGCTGGATCATAAGGCAGTTCTATTTCCAGTTTTTTAAGGAATCTCCACACTGTTCTCCATAGTGGCTGTACTAGTTTGCATTCCCACCAACAGTGTAAGATGGTTCCCTTTTCTCCACACCCTCTCCAGCATTTATTGCTTGTAGACTTTTGGATCGCAACCATTCTGACTTGCGTAAAATGGTACCTCATAGTGGTTTTGATTTGCATTTCTCTGATAATGAGTGATGTTGAGCATCTTTTCATGTGTTTGTTAGCCATCTGTATGTCTTCTTTGGAGAAATGTCTGTTTAGGTCTTTGGCCCATTTTTTGATTGGGTCATTTATTTTTCTGGAATTCAGCTGTAGGAGTTGCTTGTATATTTTTGAGATTAGTTGTTTGTCAGTTGCTTCATTTGCTATTATTTTCTCCCATTCTGAAGGCTGTCTTTTCACCTTGCTTATAGTTTCCTTTGTTGTGCAGAAGCTTTTAAGTTTAATTAGGTCCCATTTGTTTATTTTTGCTTTTATTTCCAATATTCTGGGAGGTGGGTCATAGAGGATCCTGCTGTGATGTATGTTGGAGAGTGTTTTGCCTATATTCTCCTCTAGGAGTTTTATAGTTTCTGGTCTTATGTTTAGATCTTTAATCCATTTTGAGTTTATTTTTGTGTATGGTGTTAGAAAGTGCTCTAGTTTCATTCTTTTACAAGTGGTTGACCAGTTTTCCAAGCACCACTTGTTAAAGAGATTGTCTTTAATCCATTGTATATTCTTGCCTCCTTTGTCAAAGATAAGGTGTCCATATGTGCATGGATTTATCTCTGGGCTTTCTATTTTGTTCCATTGATCTATATTTCTGTCTTTGTGCCAGTACCATACTGTCTTGATGACTGTGGCTTTATAGTAGAGCCTGAAGTCAGGTAGGTTGATTCCTCCAGTTCCATTCTTCTTTCTCAAGATTGCTTTGGCTATTCGAGGTTTTTTGTATTTCCATACAAATTGTGAAATTATTTGTTCCAGCTCTGTGAAGAATACCATTGGTAGCTTGATAGGGATTGCATTAAATCTATAAAGTGCTTTGGGTAGTATACTCATTTTCACTATATTGATTCTTCCAATCCACGAACATGGTATATTTCTCCATCTATTAGTGTCCTCTTTAATTTCTTTCACCAGTGTTTTATAGTTTTCTATATATAGATCTTTAGTTTCTTTAGGTAGATAAATTCCTAAGTATTTTATTCTTTCCGTTGCAATGGTGAATGGAATTGTTTCCTTAATTTCTCTTTCTGTTTTCTCATTATTAGTGTATAGGAATGCAAGGGATTTCTGTGTGTTGATTTTATATCCTGCAACTTTACTATAATCATTGATTAGTTCTAGTAATTTTCTGGTGGAGTCTTTAGGGTTTTCTATGTAGAGGATCATGTCATCTGCAAACAGTGAGAGTTTTACTTCTTCTTTTCCAATTTGGATTCCTTTTATTTCTTTTTCTGCTCTGATTGCTATGGCCGAAAACTATGTTGAATAGTAATGGTGAAAGTGGGCACCCTTGTCTTGTTCCTGACTTTAGAGGAAATGCTTTCAATATTTCACCATTGAGGATAATGTTTGCTGTGGGTTTGTCATATATAGCTTTTATTATGTTGAGGTATGTTCCTTCTATTCCTGCTTTCTGGAGAGCTTTTATCATAAATAGATATTGAATTTTGTCAAAGGCTTTCTCTGCATCTATTGAGATAAGCATATGGTTTTTATTTTTCAGTTTGTTAATGTGGTGTATTACATTGATTGATTTGCAGATATTGAAGAATCCTTGCATCCCTGGGATAAAGCCCACTTGGTCATGGTGTATGATCTTTTTAATGTGTTGTTGGATTCTGATTGCTAAAATTTTGTTAAGGATTTTTGCATCTATGTTCATAAGTGATATTGGCCTGTAGTTTTTTTTTTTTTTGTGGGATCTTTGTCAGGTTTTGGTATTAGGGTGATGGTGGCCTCATACAATGAGTTTGGAAGTTTACCTTCCTCTGCAATTTTCTGGAAGAGTTTGAGTAGGATAGGTGTTAGCTCTTCTCTAAATTTTCGGTAGAATTCAGCTGTGAAGCTGTCTGGACCTGGGCTTTTGTTTGCTGGAAGATTTCTGATTACAGTTTCAATTTCCGTGCTTGTGATGGGTCTGTTAAGATTTTCTATTTCTTCCTGGTCCAGTTTTGGAAAGTTGTACTTTTCTAAGAATTTGTCCATTTCTTCCACGTTGTCCATTTTATTGGCATATAACTGCTGATAGTAGTCTCTTATGATCCTTTGTATTTCTGTGTTGTCTGTTGTGATCTCTCCATTTTCATTTCTAATTTTATTGATTTGATTTTTCTCCCTTTGTTTCTTGATGAGTCTGGCTAATGGTTTGTCAATTTTATTTATCCTTTCAAAGAAACAGCTTTTGGCTTTTTTGATTTTTGCTATGGTCTCTTCTGTTTCCTTTGCATTTATTTCTACCCTAATTTTTAAGATTTCTTTCCTTCTACTAACCCTGGGGTTCTTCATTTCTTCCTTTTCTAGTTGCTTTAGGTGTACAGGCAGGTTATTTATTTGACTTTTTTCTTGTTTCTTGAGGTATGCCTGTATTGCTATGAACTTTCCCCTTAGGACTGCTTTTACAGTGTCCCACAGGTTTTGGGTTGTTGTGTTTTCATTTTCATTCATTTCTATGCAAATTTTGATTTCTTTCTTGATTTCTTCTGTGATTTGTTGGTTATTCAGCAGTGTGCTGTTCAGCCTCCATATGTTGGAATTTTTAATAGTTTTTCTCCTGTAATTGAGATCTAATCTTACTGGATTGTGGTCAGAAAACATGCTTGGAATGATTTCAATTTTTATGAATTTACCAAGGCTAGATTTGTGGCCCAGGATGCGATCTATCCTGGAGAAGGTTCCATGTGCGCTTGAGAAAAAGGTGAAATTCATTGTTTTGGGATGAAATGTCCTATAGATATCAATTAGGTCTAACTGGCCTGTTGTATCATTTATTTTTTTATTGTCACCCTGCTTATTTTATTTTTAAACTTTACAATATTGTATTAGTTTTGCCAAATATTGAAATGAATCTGCCACAGGTATACCTATGTTCCCCATCCTGAACCCTCCTCCCTCCTCCCTCCCCATACCCTCCTCTGGGTCATCCCAGTGCACCAGCCCCAAGCATCCAGTATCGTGCATCGAACCTGGACTGGTGACTCGTTTCATACATGATAATATACATGTTTCAATGCCATTTTCCCAAATCTCCCCACCCTTTCCCTCTCCCACAGAGTCCATAAGACTGATCTATACATCAGTGTCTCTTTTGCTGTCTCGTACACAGGGTTATTGTTACCATCTTTCTAAATTCCATATATATGCGTTAGTATACTGTATTGGTGTTTTTCTTTCTGGCTTACTTCACTCTGTATAATAGGTTCCAGTTTCATCCATCTCATTAGAACTGATTCAAATGTATTCTTTTTAATGGCTGAGTAATACTCCATTGTGTATATGTATTGTTTAAAGTTTGTGTTTCCTTGTTAATTTTCTGTTTAGTTGATCTATCCATAGGTGTGAGTGAGGTATTAAAGTCTCCCACTATTATTGTGTTATTGTTAATTTCTCCTTTCATACTTGTTAGCATTTGTCTTATATATTGTGGTGCTCCCCTGTTGGGTGCATATATATTTATAATTGTTATATCTTCTTCTTGGATTGATCCTTTGATCATTATGTAGTGACTGTCTTTGTCTCTTTTCACAGCCTTTGTTTTGAAGTCTATTTTATCTGATATGAGTATTGCTACTCCTGCTTTCTTTTGGTCCCTATTTGCATGGAAAATCTTTCTCCAGCTCTTCACTTTCAGTCTGTATGTGTCCCCTGTTTTGAGGTGGGTCTCTTGTAGACAGCATATGTAGGGGTCTTGTTTTTATATCCATTCAGCCAGTCTTTGTCTTTTGGTTGGGGCATTCAACCCATTTACATTTAAGGTAATTATTGATAAGTATGATCCCGTTGCCATTTACTTTATTGTTTTGGGTTCGAATTGTTTCCTGTCTAGAGAATATCCTTTAGTATTTGTTGGAGAGCTGATTTGGTGGTGCTGAATTCTCTCAGCTTTTGCTTTTCTGTAAAGCTTTTGATTTCTCCTTCATATTTGAATGAGATCCTTGCTGGCTACAATAATCTGGGCTGTAGGTTATTTTCTTTCATCACTTTAAGTATGTCTTGCCATTCTCTCCTGGCTTGAAGAGTTTCTATTGAAAGATCATCTGTTATCCTTATGGGAATTCCCTTGTGTGTTATTTGTTGTTTTTCCCTTGCTGCTTTTAATATTTGTTCTTTGTGTTTGATCTTTGTTAATTTGATTAATATGTGTCTTGGGGTGTTTTGCCTTGGGTTTATCCTGTTTGGGACTCTCTGGGTTTCTTGGACTTGAGTGATTATTTCCTTCCCCATTTTAGGGAAGTTTTCAACTATTATCTCCTCAAGTATTTTCTCATGGTCTTTCTTTTGTCTTCTTCTTCTGGGACTCCTATGATTCGAATGTTGTAGCATTTAACATTGTTCTGGAGGTCTCTGAGATTGTCCTCATTTCTTTTAATTCGTTTTTCTTTTTTCCTCTCTGATTCATTTATTTCTGCCATTCTATCTTCTAATTCACTTTTCCTATCTTCTGCCTGTTATTCTACTATTTGTTGCCTCCAGAGTGTTTTTGATTTCATTTATTGCATTATTCATTATATATTGACTCTTTTTTATTTCTTCTAGGTCCTTGTTAAACCTTTCTTGCATCTTCTTAATCCTTGTCTCCAGGCTATTTATCTGTGATTCCATTTTGATTTCAAGATTTTGGATCAATTTCACTATCATTATTTGGAATTCTTTATCAGGTAGATTCCCTATCTCTTCCTCTTTTGTTTGGTTTGGTGGGCATTTATTCTGTTCCTTTATCTGCTGGGTATTCCTCTGTCTCTTCATCTTGTTTAAATTGCTGAGTTTGGAGTGTCCTTTCTGTGTTCTGGCAGTTTGTGCCGTTCTCTTTATTGTGGTGTTTCCTTGCTGTGTGTGGGTTTGTACAGGTGGCTTGTCAAGGTTTCTTGGTTAAGGAAGCTTGTGTCGGTGTTCTGGTGGGTGGAGCTGGATTTCTTCTCTTTGGAGTGCAATGAAGTGTCCAGTAATGAGTTATGAGATGTCTATGGTTTTGGGGTGACTTTGGGCAGCCTGTATCTTGGAGCTCAGGGCTGTGTTCCTGTGTTGCTGGAGAATTTGCTTGGTATGTCTTGCCCTGGAACTTGTTGGCCCTTGTGTGGTACTTGGTTTCAGTGTATGTGTGGAGGCATTTGATGAGCTCCGTCAATTAATGTTCCCTGGAGTCAGGAGTTACCTGGAGTCAGGGTTTGGAGTTAAGCCTCCTGCTTCCAGTTATCAGTCTTATTTTTACAGTAGTTTCAAAACTTCTCCTTCTATACTGCACCACTGATAAAACATCTACATTAAAGATGAAAAGTATCTCCACCGTGAGGGTCACCCAGAGAGGTTCACAGCATTATATGGAGAAGAGAAAAGGGAGGAGGGAGTTAGAGGTGACCTGAATGAGATGAGGTGGAATCAATAGAGGAGAGAGTGGGCTAGCCAGTAATCACTTCCTTATGTGCACTCCACAACTCGACCACTCAGAGATGTTCACAGAGGTATACAGAGAAGAGAAGAAGGAAGGAGACAGAGGTGGCCAGGAGGATAAAAAGGGGAAATGAAAAAGAGGGAGACAGATCCAGCCAGTAATCTGTTCCCTAAGTGTTCTCCACCATCTGGAACACACAGAAATTCACAGAGTTGGGTAGAGTAGAGAGGGGTTAGGGAGGAGACACAGGCGACCTGGTGGAGAAAAAGGAGAGTCCAAAGGGAGAGAGAGCAGTCAAGCCAGTAATCTTGCTCCCTAGTGAAAAATGGGTACTGAATATTGGGTTCTTAAAGGTACAAAATTGGTAACAAATACATAAAAGCAAAAATTAAAAATCTAGAGTAGAGTTGGAACTTCAAAAATACAATGTTAAAGAAAAGAAGAAGGAAAAGAAAGAGAGGGAAAAAAAAAACAAACAACAAACAAAGTCGCAAAAATTATAAAGAAAATATAGGTACAAAACTGATAACAAATACCAAAAAGCATAAATTAAAAATCTAGAGCAGAGTTTGGAATTTCAGATTACAATGTTATATAAAAGAAGAGAAAGAAAGAGAGAGAGAGGAAAAAAAAGTTGCAAAAATTATAAAAAAAAATATAGGTACAAAATTGATAACAAATACCAAAAAGCTAAAGTTAAAAATCTAGAGTAGAGATTGGAATTTCAAAAATACAATGCTAAAGAAAAGAAAAAAAGAAAAAGCAAAAACAATGTCACAAAAATTATAAAAAATATATATATGAAGTTTGCTTTAAAAAAAAATAGGGTCTTTTTTTTTTTTAAGGTAATAGTAGGTTATAAAAGTGAAAATTAAAGGAATAATAGAGGACTTAAATTTTTTTTTTTTTAATTAAAAAAAAGGAAAGAATGATCATAAAAATAGTAAAAATATATCTAGGACTTTCTCTGGTTTTGTTGTGAGTATTGTGGTGTCAGTTCATTTTCGGCTAGTTCCTTGGTCCGACTTATATTTCTCAAGATCTATAGGCCCCTTCCTATGTAGTCGGTACTAACCACAGGGTTTAATCTATTGCCTGTAGCTTCCAAGGCGGTTCCCTCTGTTATAGCTTCTTCTGTTTGCTGGTCTCTTCAGTGTCTGGTTTCCACCCTGACACAAAGGGGACGGTGGTGGACACTTTTTTTTTTTTAGGCTCACCTGTTCAGTTGCGCTGTGGGGAGGGAGGGACACTGCAAACAAATAACACTGGCGTGTGCTCGAAGTGCCTCAGCCACACTGGGTCTGCCCCCGCTCACAGTGCGGGTAGCCTCCCTGTCCACACTGCTCAGGCTCTAGGTTGCTCCACCAGGAACCATCCGTGGGCGGCCCTGGGATGCTTGCAGCTCCCGGGTCCAAGCCGCTCAGGTTCAGGCACTCGGGTAGTCCTCAGAGGCACAGACTTGGCTGGGCCTGCATTTTGTGCCCTTCCCAGGTCCGAGCAGCTCAGGTGATGAGGTGTTTGGCGAGTGCGATTGCTGCGACTTATCGCCTCCCTGCCGCTCAGTTATCCAGGTATTCAACCGGCGCACCTTCTCAGGGAGATGTTGACCGTCCAGATGCCCAAGAAGTTTTAGTTAGCAAAAAAGCCTGCTTACAGTTTTATAGATAATGTCTCTCTGGGGCTGCGATTGCCCTCTTCCGGCTCTGGCTGCCTGTCACCGGAGGGGGATGGTCTGCAGCCAGCTATCTCTGTTCAGTCCTTTGTTCCGTGCACGGGCCTGGTGGTGTCTTAGATTAGGGCTAGCTTTTCGCGTGGTAGATATCCCACAGTCTGGTTTGCTAGCCCAAATTATTTTGCTCAGATAGCGCTCAGGGTATTCAGGCCAGGTCCTTACTCCAAGCCATGCAGCCCACGCCGCACCTCCCTGCCCAGCCCCCGCTTGCTAGTGGTATGTGTAGGCATCTGCGCTGCTTCTCCGCTGGGGGAGTTACCATAGGGCTCGCAATCTGCAGGTTTTAATTGTTTATTTATTTTTCCTCCCTGTTATGTTGCCCTCTGTGCTTCCAAGGCTCGGCACAGATTCGGCAGCGAGAAGGTTTCCTGGTGTTTGGAAACTTCTCTCTTTTCAAGACTCCCTTCTCGGGACGGAACTCTGTCCCTCCCTCTTTTGTCTCTTTTTTTGTTTTTTATATTTTTTCCTACCTCCTTTCGAAGACTTGGGTTGCTTTTCTGGGTGCCTGATGTCCTCTGCCGGCATTCAGAAGTTGTTTTGTGGAATTTACTTGGCGTTTAAATGTTCTTTTGATGAATTTGTTGGGGAGAAAGTGTTCTCCCCGTCCTACTCCTCTGCCATCTTAGCTCCTCCCCCTCCAGTCCATTTTAGTTTGCTGTTTCCTAAAATGTCAATGTTCACTCTTGCCATCTCCTGTTTGACCACTTCCAATTTGCCTTGATTCATGGACCTAACATTCCAGTTTCCTATGCAATATTGCTCTTTACAGCATAAGACTTGACTTCCATCACCAGTTACATCCACAACTGGGTATTGTTTTTGCTTTGGCTCCATCCCTTCATTCTTTCTGGAATTATTTCTCCACTGATCTCCAGTAGCATATTGATCACCTACTGACCTGGGGAGTTCATCTTTCAGTGTCCTATCTTTTTGCCTTTTCATACTGTTCATGGGGTTCTCAAGGCAATAATACTGAATTGGTTTGCCATTCCCCTCTCCAATGGACCACGTTTTGTCAGAACTCTCCACCAGGACCCATCCGTCTTGGTTGGCCCTACACGGCATGGCTCATAGTTTTATTGAGTTAGACAAGGCTGTGGTCCATGTGATCAGATTGATTAATTTTCTGTGACTGTGGTTTTCAGTCTGTCTTCCCTCTGATGGAGAAGGATAAGACGCTTATGGAAGCTCCCTGATGGGAGACACTAACTGAGGGGGAAACTGGGTGGGGCCTTGCTCAGTAAATCTTTAATCCAATTTTCTGTTGATGACTGTGTTCCCTCTCTGTTATTTGACCTGAGGGCCAAGCTATGGTGGAGGTAATGAAGATAATAGCTACCTCCTTCAAAAGGTCCCATGCATACACTGCTGCATGCAGTGCCCCCAACCCGCAGAAGGCCACTGCTGACCCACGCGTCCACCAGAGAAACTCCTGGACACTCATGGGGAAGTCTGGGTCTATCTCTTGTGGGGTCACTGCTCCTTTCTCCTGGGTCCTGGTGCACACAAGGTTTTATCTGTGCCCTCCAATAGTCTGTTTCCCAGTGTTGTGTAAGTTCCAGCGGCTCTATGGTGGGGTTAATGGAGGCCTCCTCCAAGAGGACTTATGCCATACACAAGTCTACTGCACCCAGAGCCCCTGCCCCTGTGGCAGTCCATTGCTGACCCGTACCTCCGCAGAAGACACTCACACACAGTTCTGTCTCACTGTCTGTGGGGTCTCTGGGTCCTGGTGTCCACAAGGTTTGTTTGAGCCCTCTGAGCATCTCTGGTGGGTATGGGGCTTGATTCTAAATGTGATTTCACTCCTCCTATCATCTTTCTGGGGTTTCTCCTTCACCCTTGGACATGGGGTATCTCCTCAAAGTCACTCCAGTGCTGCACAGAAACCTAATTTATCAGATCTGGAGAGAAGAGGGCCCTCCACATCAGCCAAGCTTATAGAGATTGACATGTAAAACAAACTATCACTTTATTAATCAAAATGAAAACTGCAATAATCATGTAAAATATATAGCCAGAATATTCTGTATCTCTTGAACAGATTTGCATTGGATACTAAACTATAACCACTTCGAGAATAGGGATTCAAAGGCAAGAGAGTGGCCTGGATGATTTACATAATTAATGCCTTCAGGATAAGTAACCTCATGTGTCCCTATTTGCCACCAAAAATCTGTGAGTGAATCTCTTCAAACCAGCATTTGAACAACATGGTAATTCTAGTTCTTCAAAAATCTGTCTTACTACTGCGAGTTATACCATGAAGCTTTAAGGGTAGTTTTACTTTACTCTGTTTAGCCACAGTAGATTTTTGTTAACGCTCTCAGGACTGATTAATCTGTTAAAGGCTAACTTTAAGAGCACTGATGCCTTGAATAGAGACTGTATTTAACATATTCCTGGGAAAGAGAAAATGTCTATTTATAATGTATATTGCAGAAATGTAGACATGCTTACATCTTATTTGAGCATATCACAGAACTCACACAGGTAAATAGTACCCTGATTTATCTCTCCCACTCAACTCTCTTGTTAATATCCTGGAACTCTGGGACTCTATTTTATTCATATTCTATTCCAGAATTTAATCCCAATATCCAGATTGAAAATCAATGTATTCACTGGTTGTTTAAAAGAATACAAACACACACACACACACACACACACACACACACATGGAACAGTATCATTTCCCTTGAAGTGAGTTCCCCTTGAAGCAACTTTGTAGGACTTTGTGTGGATTCTGAGAACCTGTCAAGGTTTTGGGGTTAGAGTGAAAGAGGATGGGAAATAGAAGTGGGTGTAAAACACAGACAGGAAAAAACAGGACTCCCTAAGACAATGCTTTCACTACTTGTAAATTTTTCTCAGGATAGGCCTTAATCATAAACAGAGCACCTCAAAACAAGACAGGCTTTACATTTTAAGGCTCCTCTTTCTAGCTATGTTCAGGGAATGTTCCTAAATTCTATTTTAGGAAAATTCTGAAGAACCCCTCCCTACTTTTTCAAACAAATCTTCTCTTTACAAAATTTCCAGGGAACATGCTGATTCCAGGAATGACTGAGTGAAAAAGAAATAGTGAAACTGAGTAAGAGTTGAAAGGAATGGAGCATGCCAGAAACAAATGTTCCATAAGAGTGGAAGTAAGAATGTACTAAGATTAAACAGAAGCTTTCCCATTTTTGAAGGATACAACCATATCTCAAGGAATTTTCTAAATCAAATAATAGAAGCCAAAAGAAAACATTTTATATTAATTATACAAATAAACAAATGCAGACACCATAAAATGAAAAAAAAAATCCAAGGACTCTTCTATAAATTCAATAACAGATAAGCATACAAATTATGAAATTGAATCTACAGAACTACTGTGGAGGAAACAATTTCATTTTGCCCCATGAGATTTCTTCTTTAACTTTTAAAGAACTGTGCAACAAATTGTTTCTTGATGCAATTTAAGATACTAAGCAAGATCAATGTACACACCGATAGAACTTCTGACATCTAAGTTGAGCTACGGATTACAGCCCGTTCAAGCTCCAAGCCAGCCTATAAACATGTGACAACTTTTGTTAGTCTAATGGGCAGTCTACCAAATCTATTTCTAACTTCAAAATTATTATGCTGTGTTTAGTTGCTCAGTCACATCCGACTCTTGTCACCCTATGGACTATAGCTCACCAGGCTCCTCTGTCTATGGAATTCTCCAGGCAAGAATACTGGAGTGGGTTGTCGTGCCCTCCTCCAGGGGATTTTCCCAATCCAGGGATAGAACCCAGGTCTCCCACAGTGCAGGCAGATTCTTTACCGTCTGAGCCACTAGGGAAGCTCAGAATTATTATCAGTCATAATAATGAAACTCAGATCACAACTTGACTTTCAGAGCCAAAGTAATTAACAAAAAGCAATGCCACCAGTGCAGTAAACTAGAATATATTTACTCCTTAGCAAAAAGTGTTCATAGAAGTCAGAGAGACCTTTATATAAAATGATACAAACATTTTCATGAATCCACCCTTCACAAATATCAATTCCTCAAGTAATTTTCTATAAGTTTCTCAGATTTGAACTCCGAAAAAATGCTTGGTTTTTTTGAATAACAAATGCCTCCTCAGCAAGACTTCTAAAAATTTAGGATGGAAGAATTCGGGAGCTGGTTGAATCTGATTTCTTTCTGCCCAGTAGAGTGATATAATGCTTAAGGGCACAGGCCTGGGTTTGAGTCCTGGAATTAACATCTCTTAGCTGTGGATCGCTGATAAAGTTATTAACTCTCTAAGCCTCAGTCTTCTCATCTGTAAAATGGTGATAACAACAGCACTTAACCCAGAGAGTTATGTTGATTAAACAACATAATGCATGAGAAAGTGGCACACAGTAAGCAGTCTGTAAAGGTGGAATTAAAAAATCCTAGAATATATATTTTTGGCGGTCTAGACATTAGAGATTTTTAATATCAAATAACTAACAGAAATGAAATACTATTTATGTTTTCTCCAAGAAGTTGATAGTTTATAGACAATTTATATATCCAATAGTTGACAGACAATTTATATATCTGAAAAAAATAAATATGCATTCTTATAGTTTGAGCCATCTTCCTGAACAGGACACAGAGGTCTTGGGTCTTGAAGTCCACAGTGATGTCATCTGGAGACCATAGTCTTATCTTTCCCAAAAAATGCTCAAAACTGATTTTCTTCCGTGTAGAGAAAAAGGATTTTCAAAGACATGAGCTATTGTGATTGGTAAATAGCTAGTGTTTCATCAACTTTCTGTACTGCCACAACCTTCGGGCTGGTCTATGGTTCCTTTTTACTGCCACTCAGCTGGCCTGAGAGAAAGGAAAATTATGACTGCAAAGTTAGCAATGCGAAAGGAAGTAAAGTGAAGTCGTTCAGTCATGTCCGACTCTTAGTGACCCCATGGACTGTACCCTGCGAGGCTCCTCCGTCCATGGGGTTTTCCAGGCAAGAATACTGGAGTGGGTTGCCATTTCCTCCTCCAGGGTAGCAATGCAAGTGTACAGGTAAATGCAAGCAGATACATGGGGAAAAAAATTAATGGCCCCAGAGAAGCAAAAGTAAACCACGTATTCAGAGAAAAGAAATATGTCCTCACTTTCTAAGAAGTCCATGTTGTTATCACTTTTTGTGAAAGGAATCAAGCAGGGGCATTTAGCTATAAGGCACAATGGTTAAGATATGTACTGACAGCCTTGGTTAGACTCACACATGCTACTTGGCTTTGAAAGTTCATTAAGTTTCCATTTACACACAAGGAAAAATGGATAGTAATGTCTCCATCTCATGGTTATTGTTACAATTTACTGAGATAATGTATGTAAACTACAGCATAGAACCCTGTATTGGAACTGTGATAGCTATCATTACTATTATTATTTGCTATGGAAGTATCTAAGAGGACCTTTTACTGTGCTTTCCTATCCTTCAATGTTAGAGGTTAGTCTCCCACTAGATTTTCAAATTAAAATACAAAGAAAAAGTCAGCCACAGCCTAAAAGCAAAACAGTAGCCAAACATAGAAGAAAACAGTTGTTCAGCAATGATTTTAAGATACTTAATTCAGTTGCCTTCCCATTGAAAAGACACTCAAAACAAGGGCAGTCCTTCCATTAACCTGAAAGCTTGTGTATATAAAATGGGCACACAGAGACACAAATTTATATGATTTATGTAATTTATATATAAACTCGAGAGGAAGGCAGAGATCTAACTCACTTTACATATTCATGCCTAGAAAATGTCTCCCCCAAGGTTACCAGATGGTTAGTCACTAACACTGAAAGCCAAGTATCTGCCAGTCTTTCCATTAAGACCAACAGCTTTCCATACTATTCATTCCTGGCTTTGATTATCAGCAAAGTTTCTTGTTAGGAAGAGTCGATTTCTAAAGCAATTCTGGATTGCCCTTGAACACTGACAAAAAGAAAGAGTTAGGACAATTTATATCAGATTTGAGGGATACTTTAGATGATGTCACTTCCCAATTTCATTGCAAGACAGTATTTCCGGGTTTTATTCTCATGACTCAAAGCAATGAAAGAAAGTCAAACATAAAGGGTAGTGTTTACCTGAATAATTGGAACAGCTTCTTATGAGCTGTTTTACTTATACTTTGGGTAAATATATTATTCAGGCAGTTTACTTTCATGCATTACATATTTTTATAACATTTTAAATGCACATAGTTTCATAAACCCTGTCTAATGTACATTGTAGGCTGACAATAATTATTAGAAATTGAAGCATATCACGAAACACTGTAAGAAATTCAGAGAATTTCTAGCCTTTTTTATTTTACTATTGATATATCCACTGTGGGATTTACAGAATGTCATCGCCAACTCATCTGAAAGAACAATGATTTTCCTCTCCTTACATATTTACATTTGAACACAGATCTTCAGAATAAATCTGCAAAACTAGGACTGATTTATAACAAATCATTGCAAGCATTCCCAGGTTGTTATTAAGCCCATGTGATAATATGGGGGAAACAGTCCATGGGGCCACAAAGACTTGGACACAACTGAGTATAATGCTTATGCTCTTAGCATGAGCATAAGAATAATACCAGGCCATGTTCTTGCTGCTGTTTAGTAGCTCAGTCATGTCCGACTCTTTACAGCCCCATGGACTGTAGCCTGTCAGGCTTCTCTGTCCATGGGATTCTCCAGGAAAGAATACTGGAGAGGGTTTGACATTTCCTTCTCCAGGGGAGCTTCCAGACCCAGGGACCAAACCTGTATCTCCTGCATTGGTAGGTGGATTCTTTACCACTGAATCCACTGAGCCACCTGGGGAGCCCATACATGACAAAAATCCATTTTCTCTTATTGTGCGCCAAGAATTGTGTTAAATAACCACTGTAGCTCAGGATTTCTCCATTTTAGCGCTTCTGACATTTGGGACTGGGGCATTATCTTTTGTAGGGAGCTGTCCTGTGCATTATAGGATGTTTTGCAGTATCCATGGCCTCGACCTTCTAGAAGCCAGCCCTCTAACTGAAATGCTTCCAGACATTGCCACATATCTCCAGGGTGGCAAAATTACTCCTGTTGAGAACCACTGCTTTCATTAATTGAATTCTCTCAATAATCCCATGAGGTATATATTATTGTCTCCATTTTGTAGATGAAATGAGAGAAACAAGGAGTTTAGCAATTTGGCCAAGGTCACACAGACAGAAAGTGGAAATCCAATCATTGGCAAATGGCCCATAATTTAATCACTGGATGATACAACCTCACTCAAGGACCCAGATGAACATAAAATCAAGTTCTATGTATCCACAGATATCTTCCCAGCCACAGTGAAATGGAGAGACTCCTTCAGAAAGGGGCACATACCAGTTCCCTGCAAAATTTTTATTTACATGTACAATGTACGAGTCACTGAGTTATGCTGCAGTCACAAGGAAGGTGAACGTTTTAGCGGCTTAGAGTATCAAAAGTTTGTTTCTGGCTCCAGTTATTAATATACTGTCACTGTCACGTGGCCTGAATGTCTTTCCTCCATCGTCCTGGGATGTGAGTCAAAGATGAGGACTTGCAGGGGACAGACCAGTCTCTCGCAAGGTGATAAACTACCTGGAGAGGCAATGTTTCTGCTCAGAAGTGGCACAGATCATGGTCAAAGCCAGCCAGGCAGTCAAGTGTAAAGACAGTGGGCAGGAAATTGTACCTTCCCTTGAGGGGTGGAGGGTAGGCATTAGGGAGAGGCCAGGTGAAGAGAATTCTTAGTAGGAAAGAATAAAATTTTTGAAAAATAATACAGCCTTCATACAAATACACTGAAAAGTGATAAGAGGTAATGTCATTTAGAAAAACAACTTGTTTATTATTCAAAATGCCCATATCTGTATGTTTCCTAGTGGTTTCTGTTGGAGAAAGCATTTCTGATGTAGCATCTAAATGCCAGAAATGGACATGTTCCATATTTTAGAATCTCAAAACAGTAAAACAGCAGAGATGTCCCAAAACAAAGTGGATGCCATCTTCTGATTCTTTTTTTCACCACCTTCCTTTGAGAGACTCAACAAATTTCTTTCCTTTTCTCTGAACCCATTCCATCGTCTCTTAAATAGAAGCTCTAAAAAAGCTATTCGACTTCTGCCTGATTCCTAGGCTATTCTAAGTAAGAAGAAGGTAATCTTCTGAAAATAGAAAGAGTAAATTGGTCATCACCAGGGCAAGACGGTGGGGGAAATGGGTGGTCAAAGGGTACAAACTCCATTTATAAGATGAACATTTCCTAGAGATGTAATGTGCATACAGCATGGTGACCACAGTCAGCACTACTGTATTGCATATTTGAAAGTTGCTAAGAAAGTAAATCTTAAAAAGTTCTCATCCTACACATAAAAAGGTAACTATATGAAGTGGTGAATGTGTTACTAACCTTATTGTGGTATAATTTCACAAGGTACAGGTATATCAAATCATCACTTTGTACACCTTAAACATAAACAATGCTGTATATGTCTATTATGTCTCAGTAAAACTGGAAAAAAATAAAAAAAGAAAGGGTGCTTGTGTTTGGTATTTTGTGAGAAAACACTGCATCAGTTATGGATATCTGTAAGAGTATTCATCACAATGTGTACATTACAATGAAAGTTACTCATTGTAATGCTTTCACCGCACAAACCTCCTCTCCCCTCTCCCCTCTGCCACCATTGCCTCTCACTTCCAACTCTCATCCTCACCTTCTCTTTATCATCTCTCTCCCCCTCCCTCCCTTCCTCCCTCTCTCTCTCAAACACACACACACACACACACACACACACAAATATACCCCTACATTCTCTCAGGAAGATTTAACATTATAAAAATCACAGAAGTCACTATAAAACAACACTGGTAAAAAAACATTTGGTTTTTTACCAAATGTTTTAAGGATCATTTAATGGAGCTACATAATACGTACATTTAATTTCAAGTATTCTCGGTCAGGAAGATCCCCTGGAGGAGAGCACGGCAACCCACTCCAGTATTCTTGTCTGGAGAATCCCATGGACAGAGGAGCCTGGCGGGCTACAGTCCATAGGGTTGCACAGAGTCAGATACAACTGAAGAGACTTAGCACACACACACATCCTTGGAAGGAAAGGGACAGGGAAGAGAAGTAGAAGGAAGGAGGGTTGGAAAAAGAGAAAAGAGGAGCCCGATAGATTACACACAGTGGCAAATCCTTGACCCTCCTCCCACTGAGACACGAAGTCTAGTTTTCCTGCCCTCGACCTTTGAACTGGTCCTAGTGATTTTCTTGATCAATATATAGAATGCAGTCTCAGGGACGTTCTAGGACTTGTGAGGGCAGACGACTATACCTTTTAGCCTTGCCGCATTAGCCCCGACTATTTGGAACACTTAGTACTGTGGATTGAATCATTCTCCCCCTCCCCCCAATGAATTTGTTGAAGTTCAACTGTGAAAGTGATATTATATGGAAATAGAGTCTTTGTGGTTGTAATAAAGCTGAAATGAGATTATAGTGGATGCGTATGGGCCCTAAATGTAACAATATCCTTATATGGAAAGAGCTATCAGGAGACAGAAGGACGCAAAGGGAACACAGTCACCTCGAAACAAAGGAAGAAAACGGATTGACCCGGCTACAAGCCAAGGAACGTGAAGCACTGCCGACAACCACCAAAAGTTACAAACAGGCGAGGAAGGATTCCTCTCTGGAGCCTTCAGAGAGAGCACCCCACCCCCCATAACCCCAACACTTTGATTTTGGACTTCTAGCCTCCAAAGCTATGAGAGAATAATTTTTTTGCTATTTTAAGCCACTCATCCCCAAGAAACAGAAACATCTGGTCTCAGAATGCTCCCCATGGGAACCTACAACCCATCCATATGATGAGAATCACAAGCGATATGGAAAAACTACATGTGGACATCCATCCACAGCCCTAGCTGAGCTTCCAGTCAACAGGGAGAATCAACCACTGGGAAATCCCTGCTGAAGCAACAGGTTGCAGGTGGAAGAAGTCATTGTGGAAGCTGACACTGTGAATCTGAGATAATCTGCCTAAGCAACTCCATCTAGAATTCCTGATATGCAAAATAGAACTGTTTCTAGCTATTAAGTTTCCTGGTGATTTGTTACATGGTAATAAACAAATGGAGCTTAGTCCAGTACCTAAAGGTGGGTTACATAATAAAAACCTAAAATATATAGCCTTGGCTTTGGGCCAGGTAGCAGGCAGAAACTGGAGGGACTTTGGGGAATCTGCTGGTGACGGCTTAAAGGACGATCAGGAAAGAAAACATCATATTCCAAAAAGGATGTCATAATTTTAAACTGGCAACCTGGATGCCTGTCAGATAATGAACCCTTGGATTTGCCTGAAGAGATTTCTAGACATAAGGTGTAAATTACCAACTGCCCCAGAAAAATCGTTTTCAAATTTCTGACTAATGCAAAAATCAGCAAAATAAATAAATTTCAAGCTACTGGGTCTAGGAATAGAAAAACAGAAGAAAGAAGGTAGGAGAACAAGAAAGAGGAGTGTGATAGATTAAGATTATTCACTAATCCGACTGTTTGCAACCCCATAGACTGTAGTCCACCAGGCTACTCTGTCCAGGGGATTCTCCAGGCAAGAATACTGGAGTGGGTTGCCATTCCCTCATCCAGGAGATCTTCCCATCCCAGGGGCTAAACGTGAGTCTCCTGCATTACAGGTGCATCCTTTACCATCTGAGCCAAGTAAAGAGGTGAGGAGAAGATAAGATTAAAGATGATGACAAATCCTTGACATTGTTCCAACAAAGAGGTGAAATTGAATTCCCGTACCCTTGAATCTGGACTAATGTTCCACATTTATTACATAATAGTGAATAACTGGAACAGGGGAAAAAATGTAGTGAGGGAACAAGAGAAGAAAAACATCTGAAACTGTGAACCTTCTAGAATAAGAATAAAACGCCTGATATAAATCCACCTTTTAATAGTGGAGCACTTCACCTGCTCAGTGTTATTCGAATGTTTCAAGATTATACGTACAGTTGCATCATACTCACTAACACAATCAATGACTTTACATGATGGGTGACCAAAATGGCTGTTTAATTCTGGGGAATATCTAACTAAGCTGTATTCACTCCTTCATTGTATTGTAACTGAGAAAGGCATTTTTGTTTGTAAGGTGGTATCTCCCTAAGGGATTTTCAAGAATAACCTTCTTGCCTTAGGCATGGACTTCAGAACTTCAATTTGACCTAAGATATGTCTTTATCATATCCTTACAAACAAAAAGGATTCATACAAGGCAGAACACGCCTGATACAAAGTTCTGAGTAAGTGTTAAATGAGGAAGATACAAATCTAATACTATGCATTCTTTTATAGATAAATCTCCTTCTTCCATCAAATATTTAAAATGGTTCAAAAGCAAGACAATTCACACTCTATAAAAAATAAAATATGTACATAAGTCCAGCATCAGAGAAAATTTAAGCAGAATAAAAGTAACAAATTATGAATAGTCAAATTAATGCTAAATAGTTAATGAATTGAATTTTATTCTGAGCTTCCAGACAACTAAAGGGGAAAAGGAAATAACCATGTGTGCTTCTTAAAGAAAGTGAAAACCTTTTCAATGCAAAGGAGAAACAAAGTTATTCTGTCAGAGAATTCTGAAAAAAAATATTTCTTAGAAGACTGACATCAGGACACCCTGATTTCAATAATATCTCTACAGTTAGCCTGACACTAAATCACATTTCATTTAATGTTTCTTCAACCTTTTCTCAATGAATAAGAACATCATTTCAAAACTCGTCTCAGTCATAGAAACATATAAGGCCAAGAAAACCTGTCCAAAGACGCACCTCTAATATTTTTTCCCTTTCTCTACAATAATAGGAACTCTTGAAGGTTAAAAAAGCTTATTTTTCTTCTCAATGCCTAAGTATAGTATAATGCCATAGTATCACACCTATGTGGCACATGGTATCATGCAGATATACCATACTTCTGTGTTCTGAGAGCACGTCTGAGGCCAGGGTCCTTATATAAAGAAACCAAATTCATTTCCTTTCACAGTTCAGACTCAAAAGAATGACAATGTGATTTGTTTATGCTATGTTAGAATGCATAATAGAATACATAAAAGCATGCAATGATGTATGAAATTCTGGCAAACAAAAAGCTAATATTACTATGGGAGTTATCTGTATGTACTTTTCTTTCCTTTTTCACAATGCATTGCAGTGTGAAATGTTTATAGCCTATAGCTCATACAGAACTAAATCAGAGTCTTGCTTACTAGAAAATTGAAGGAGAACAAGTGGTTTATGCGGGTTAAGCATTAAAATATCCCAAAAGGTTTGGAAAAAAATCAAGACACCAGCACCATTAAAAATAGGCATTAGTAGTAGCACAACGGCAGTATTAAATCTGAATGGTGAGATGGGAAGAGGGAATCATTGCATGAGTTTGGTGGAGATTTACAGAGAGTTTCACAAGGCAGTTTAATGCTTAGGCAGCTGACTTTTATTGCTATCTCAAGGGCCAGATCTGACTAAAACTCTCCCTAGTCTTCACTCCACATTGTGCTAAAATGGAATGGAGCATCTAGGCAAAAAGATTTAATGTCTTTACCATTTGGAGGGAAAAAAAAAAGAGAGAGAAGAAGAAAGCTACCTCTGTAGAGCCAGACTGGTAAGTAGCATTTACCTCCCCAGCAAGAAGCAATTTCTGTCTGGCTGGGCGGGGGGAGGGCACCATTCCATTTATCTTACAGTTTTATGAGCACCCCGGGTCCTAAAGAACCAAAATAGGCAGAGTAAACTGGGAAAAGTATTTAGAGGCTGATACTGCAGAAGAACAGGTATCTACCCATCAAACAACTTATACTTTTATGAGTACATACTCAGACCAGAAGATAAGAGCATATGAGAGCTGAAGGGCAAAGACAGAGTACTCTCCCCCAGGAGATTAGGACTGAGTCAAGAAGAGATGCAATAACAGAATGTGCTACTTAAAAGTCTCCTAAAGAGTTTATCAGGTCTGGTAGCTTTCAAATTGTCCTCCTGTAAGTCCTACCATAGGAAAGGAAGGAAGATGAGTTCAAAAGAAAAGCCTCCAGCACCCTCTCCAGCTTTAAACAGAGCAGCTCTGCTTTATCTCGTGTGTGCTCAGTCGTGTGTGACTCTTTGAAACCCCATGGACTATATGTAGCCTGCCAGGCTCCTCTGTCCATGGGATTTCCCAGACAAGAATACTGGAGTGGCTTGCATTTCCTTCAGCAGGGAATCTTCCTGACAGAGGAATCAAACCCGAGTCCCCTGCATTGGCAGGATTATTTACCACTGAGCCACATGGGAAGTCCCTACTTTATTTCACATACTGTATTAAACAACAACAACTTCAACAACAACTCTATGTTAAGTCCATCAATAGTAAAACTTGAAGGCCTTTTAAGAAAATGATTAATCATTTGAGACGGAAATCTGTTCCTCTGCTTTCCCAGCATTTATTTTTGCCTCTTTGGGTCCCTGAACTGCCTGAAGATGCCACAGTTCCCTCACTGTCCTTATCAAGTTGGTTGCAGTAGCAAAGATATTTGGCTAATTAGTTTTATTCAACCTCTCTGGCCACAGAAACTGGTTAGAAAAAAATTTTTATGACTTAAGGCAGATCAGAGCCCAGAAGACTCAGTCCAGGGTTTTTAGGCAAGCCTTCAGGTTAGAGGTAGGTTAATCCATTAGAATTACTGAAAGGATGGGGCTGAGCCTGGAGTTACTTACTGGAAGACACCTTCTGGACAATGGTGTCCAACTCAAGAGAAAGAGCTCCTGTGTGCTGCTTTGTGCAAAGCCAGCCCTGTCCCCGGAGTTTCGGGTATACGACAAATAAACAAACACCTGTTTTTGTTTATAATTTTGTTTTCTCCTCTTTACAAACTAAGGGCTTTGCTGGTGGCTCAGATGGTAAAGAATCTGCCTGCAATGCAGGTGACCTAGGGTCAAACTCTGGGTGGGGAAAACCACCCTTGAGAAAAGAATGACAACCCACTCCAGTATTCTTGCCTGGAGAATTCCATGGACACAGGAGCCTGGCAGGCTACAGTCCATGGGGTTGCAAAGAGTCAGACACGACTGAGTGACTCACACACACACAGTAAGTAGACACACCTAATGGGAACCCAGGGACCCTGACTCTCAGGCTCACGCTCCTTCCACACATTCATCCTTGTGCTCAAGGCAGTATATACTCAAAGAAGGAATGACACTCTAAAAATAGCAATGTTTCTAAAAACTGAGGGAAATACCTCTTCCCCCCAAAAAAATCACATTTTGAATTTAGTAGAGGAACACATAGTCCAAAGCAAATCTATAGTGGATCCCTTCATTGCATTTGTGAATTCAAATGTGTATGTGCCTTGACCTGAATATCTAATTTCAATCTTGCAGAATCTTCTTAGCCCAAGTCTGTGGTTCAGAGATCCTCAGAAGGGGGTCAGCCTGAGTCATCAGCACCTTTAGAACACATTTTGGCATTTAGAAAGTATGTTTTTGCTCATCCTGAGTCAGTAAATCTTTAGCCCCCCTGACAAAGTGGCAATACTGCAGTGGTCATTAACCATGCTGGGCTTCCCTGGTGGCTCAGTGGTAAAGAATCTGCCTGCCAGTGCAGGAGATAAGGAAGACACAGGTTCAACCCCTGGGTCAGGAGTAGAAAATGGCAACTGACTCCAGTATTCTCACCAGGGAAATCCCATGGACAGAGGAGCCTGGTGGGCTATAGACCATGGGGTCGCAAAGAGTCTGACACGACTTAGCAACTAAATAACAACAATTGACAGTGCCAGAGTTAGATTACTTCATGAGAACTATAGCTCAGTAAATGACCTCTCCCCCTTTGTTCTTTGTATTTTCACTTATTTTAGTGGTGGAAAGGAAATTTTACAAATCCATGCGGTGATAAAATACAGTTCATTTTGTTATGATTAACTAGCTGCCTAGTCTTGGGCAAGAAAGTTCAATACTGAGTCTACTTTCAAGGTGTTTAGGTGAGTAACTCTGCTCTCAAATCTCTTTAGGATCTAGCTATCTCTAAGACTGTGGACTTAATCACATCGTAATCTACACAAATCTAAAATGTGGTGAAGTCTGGCCTTCAACACTTTGATGGGGATGGAGAAGCTGGGTGCAGGCTGCTGAGATAGGCGTCTCAGTGTAGATTTCCTTTGTAAAAGTCTGCTCTATAAATGTTTTTGTCTGTTTTTCTAAAACCTGCATGGAAATGTTTAAGGTAGACAGATTCTAATCAAAAAGCAATTCTTACAAATGTTAGATCAGAAGCAAAATTTGATAGTTAAGAAAAAAAAGACTATCTCCTTAAAAATCATTGATCCGAGAAAAGTAGGTTTATGCAAATCAGTGGCCATTCCCATTCTACACTTGATGCAAATTTTCCAATGTTTCGATAGATCTTATAAAAGTATTTCAGGATATAAACTTTGGGATGAAAATATAACTCATCAGCAATTACTTAGTAAAGCAAATACATGGAATAAAATATTGCTTCTTTTGATAATTCTGTCACTGCTATCGTAATTTCACAGAAAAAGGAAGCACAGTGTGATGAAAAATGGTTTGAACTTCAAACACAGACCTGGCTCTAACTCATGTCCAACTGGAAATTTACGGTAAGAGATTTGGAGAAGTTACTAAACTCTTAGAAACTTAGTGTATATTTCTATATATATAGTATATTCTTAATAATACATATGTGTGCTCAGTCGCTTCAGTCGTGTCTGACTTTTTGCAACTCCATGGACTGTAGCCTGCCAGGCTCCTCCCTCCATGGGATTTCCCAGGCAAGAATACTGGAGTGAGTTGCCATTTTCTTCTCCAGGGGATCTTCCTGACCCAGGGATCAAACCAGTGTCTCTTATGTCTCCTGCACTGGCAGGCAGGTTCTTTACCACTAGGACCACCTGGTAAATACACTTAATACATATAATAATATATATATGTGTGTGTATATATATACCCACGGACCGTAAATATATATATATATATATGTGTGTGTGTGTGTGTGTGTATACATATTTTTCTCCAAAGTGATTGAAGGTACTAAAAATAGCAACGCCTAATTAATGAAGGAACCAGTGTGTTATAAAATGTTTCAGTATTCAGACTCTCAACCACACAGCTAACTACAGATAGAAATTCACAGCATACAAAATTATTTGGGGGTATTCTTTATGCCGTTTTCAGAAAATGCTTTACCCCTCACCCCAAAGTTTCAAATGTCTGGTTAGATAGAGCTTGCTTTCTTGGCTTTCTCCTAAATTGTTCCCTTTTTCCCTACATTCAAGGCAGGTCGCCATGCTCTCTCATTTTCCTTGTTTGCCTGCTTTCCCCTTGCCCTCTCTTCCTCCCTTGCCCTCCCTTCCTCCCTGTCACCTCTGTTTTTCTTTCTGAGCCTGTTTCATTTTCTTCTTTATAAACTGGCTTATTTAGAATACCTTCTCTATCCAAAATTCTTGCTAGCTTTCTTTTCAGTCTGACATGGTTTGGCATATTATCCTCTGAGTTTCAATTTCAGAAGTTTCTATGTTTCAATTTCAGAATCAGCATTTATCTTACAATGAAATGACCAAGCAAAGGCAGACAGAGTACAGAGTATCTTCTGGGGCTCTGTGGGAGGAAGGAAGTGTCATTTTTAATCAAGATACGGTTGGGGGAAGCAGGGGAGAAATCACTTAAGCCTTTACCTGTTTGAATGTACAGATTTCAGAAATAACTGGCACAGATGGGAACGTCAAAATGGTATTAGGTTATTGAGAAATAAACATTTGGAAAGAACATAACTGAGACAATGGTAAAGAGAAAGGACTTTAGGAATTAAAACAAAGGATTATCTTATCCTAGTTTTTATCATTTTTTCTGAAGGACCCATAACTCCCAAGTGTAACTGGCCTGAGGCTTTACAGAAGGAGACAGTTGGGAACCCTCAGCTAAAATGAGGAGAGCTCACAGAAAGAAACTTTCTGATAAGAGCTTCTTGAATACCCTCTTCAATACAATCTTAATTTAAGTCACAGCAAAAGTTTACAAATTCTCAAATTGCAATAACAAAATAGAAATACTTATTTATCTCTTATTAAGGACAGTTAAGAGCCTATTTCTTTAAAATTTGAGAGTTAAAACGGATAAAGTCAAAAGCCAAGCCAAAAAAATTACCATTCTTGCTACAAATTTTGATACAATCTATTCAGAGAAAATAATATTTACTTTGCTCATTATTTATTATTAATCAGAGATCACATTAAAATTGTAGAAGCCAGTATAGTCTTTTCAGTTGATGGAATAAAGAGGGATTTCTTATCTTTTTTTCCTTTCTACTTATTGGGAAGCTTTACTGATTTTTTTTTTTTTTTAAGTTGTATCGAATGGTGATTTTAATGTTCAGTAACTTCCTTCAGGGGTAGAGTGACTTTAGAATCAATAGTACAGTAAAGCTATACTAGGTTATGCTGTAATAATAATTATAATAATAATCTCCAAATCTCAGTAAACTTCTAAAAAAAATGCCATTGTTCCTTCTTCATATCCATCCTGGATCAGCTGGGAGCTTTGCTCTGAGGATGATTAAACAACCACTATTTTGAACCTCTCAGGATTTCTGTTCAACATACCCACTACAGAGCTGTTTTTGAAATCATGGTGTCCTCGGTGACAATTCACTGAAGCATGTCATTTTCATAATTCTATGATGAAACAATGTGTACAATGATTATAGGAAAATAAGAAAACGTGTGTACGTTTGCTAAGGCACAGAATACCTATGTAAGTATACAGCTGACTCGGACAGTGGGTTTGAATTGCATGAGTCAATTTATTGCAGCTTCTTTTTCCATAGTAAAAACAGCAGTACTACATGATCCATGGTTGATTGAACCCACTGACGCAGTAGCATGGATACGGAGGAAATGAGTGTGTAGAGTATACATAGGGCTGGCTATGAATTAGAGCGGGATTTCTACTATGTGGAGGGTCAGTGCCTCTGAGCTCCACTGTTCAAGGGTCAACAGTAAGTATAAGAAATTGGTAAGCGTGGTAGACTATGAAGGAGAACTAGATAGCTCACAATAGGTTTAGATACAGAATTACTTTTCTGTTTATACGCATCTATATATGCTTCTTATTGTACTATGTGGAGGAATTTTCTGCTAAAGGTAAATAGTCACTAAAATACTTCTTTTTAAATGCCTCTGATCAAGGCTGCTGCTGCTGCTGCTGCTAAGTCACTTCAGTCATGTCCGACTCTGTGCGACCCCATAGACGGCAGCCCACCAGGCTCCGCCGTCCCTGGGATTCTCCAGGCAAGAACACTGGAGTGGGTTGCCATTTCTTTCTCCAATGCAGGAAAGTGAAAAGTGAAAGTGAAGTTGCTCAGTCGTGTCCGACTCTTAGAGACCTCATGGACTGCAGCCCACCAAGCTCCTCCGTCCATGGGGTTTTCCAGGCAAGAGCACTGGAGTGGGGTGCCATTGCCTTCTCCTCTTATCAAGGCTAGGTCACAAGAACACTGAACATAGCATACAGTAAAGTTGGTTAGTTCATGAAGAACTAACTTTACTGGTCTCCTTGTCATTTTGAGCCACTCCCTGAAACCACAAGTCCCAGATAACACAGCTTATGATTTCAAAAATATTATCAGATTTTCACCACACAGATCCCTCATTTCACTACAAAATACACAGGCAATGAGAAAGGGGGAATTTCACAGCATCTCGGCGCATGGAGAAACTCTGGAGGTCATCTGGTTTAATGGCCCAAGTAACTTACATAACAGTGTACATCAACTATATTTCACTTAAATAAAAAACTGTTCTATGCTGCCTTAGCATCCACTTGGGATAGAAGAAGGCAGCCATATGGATAAGATTAGCTCATGCTTCAACGAAAGCCCCTCTGTTTCATATAGCTTTTCCTTGTTAAGTTTTTGTCCAAAGTAACGATCCTAAAATATCTTCGAAGGCCACCTATGTGAGAATCTCCTCTATAACATGCTGATAAGAAACAATCCAACTTCTGCAAGAGAACCTTAAAGGCTAAGAATTCACCACCTCATTAAGGGCTTGGATAGCTTCAACTTTTAGAAAGTTTGTCTCCCACTAAGCCAAAATCTGCCTTCCTATAACTTTGATCAATTGGTTCACATTCTTGCTTTGGGCTATTTAATTGCTGGTAGAGATTTCAGTTGCTTGCCTGAAGGCAGAAGACTTAATGTTTTGTAACTACTATTGATCTTTGGCCAGCTTTGGCCTGTAGCTGGGCAGCTAGATAATTTATTTCTCTTTGAGGTTCTCTGATACTACCTCTGAGCTCCATTTTCTGTTTTATTTCTTGACGCTTACATTTCTTTATGTAAAGAAATTTGAACACATGATCTTTTTTTTTTTTTTACTATGAGCTACACATTTTTACATAAATACCAATTAGCTGCTAATTATTAAATGTGTAGGTGAGAGGGCACAGATACATATTTATAGCTCAAATGAAAGCTTGCTGTAATTTCGATTAAATATTATGAAAATCTTTATAACAGTAATATTAGAAAATTAAGTAAGGGGACAAACTGCCAAGAAAGGTTGCATAATGACTGTCACTAGAGGTATTCAAAGAAGAAATGGCCACCTGTTGGGAAATGATGGTTTAGAGCTAATTACATCTTCTGGTTATCATCTGTGGATATTTATCTAGACTATCCTCTTCAGATTACTTTAAATTTTAGTGATTTTAAAAGGCACAATTTAAGCATATTTATATAAACACATGTCTGAATCATCCATCAATACTACTTTTAAAAAATTGCTATTAAATGCTTAGAATTTTTAGTATCCTACATAATCCTCAAGAAATAATCTGAAAAAATGGGAGCACAAAAATGCTCACTGTAGACTTATTTATGGGAGTACATAACTCATAAACAATCTAACTGTCAAAACATAGTAAACTGGCTAATAACTTATGATACACGCATGCAAGGAAAAACTGGGTAACCAATTAAGCTGTACTCACAGTTTGTAATAACATATATAATATTAACTGTTATACTATTAAGTGGAAAACCAAGGCCTGAAGCTGCATACAAAATATGATTTCAACTATGGGGAAAACTGAATAGGAAAAAATAGTATAGCTCTGCCAACAAAGTGACGAATATTTTAATATAGATCATTTCCTCTGCTACACTTAAGAAGGTTGGATAAAAATATATAACAAAGATAAGTAAGTTAGATGAAATGATCAATGCTTCATAAATCTAGGACTCTAAAATTCCTCTGTGTGAGGAAGATTAAAGAGCTGTACACAGACCCATAGCAATAGGAAAGAAACTTGGTAACTGCTCTGGGCTCTAGGTGGGTAGAAGTGGGTGAAGGCATTTCCTTCAAACCTTTGCCATGCTCATACGTGGAATACAAAGGTATATAACCTTGAAAGTAGGGTCTAAAACCAAAGATACACTTGGGCCCCAGCAGAAGGGAATTCTATTGCTTCCAGTACACAGGACTTTGCGGACAGAAGACAACTCCAGCTGAAGTTGAGTCTACAATAAAAGGTTACCAACAGCACACAAAACAAACAAATCCATATAGAAGGGTCCACAAATATAGATACAGAAACTGAACTGACACTCAAAGTAAAAGAAATAATATAATATAGACAGTGAAAGTAGTATGAAAGCCACTAAAAGGATTAAAAGAAATCTAAAAGCCATCAGGAAGCACAACCATGCTCTTAAAAGAATATTGAGTATATCTGTACAAGTACAAATAGGAATTTTAGAAGACATGTAAGAGGGTTAAAAAAATATTAGATGTAATTAGTGGGCTTTGGGGCAGGTTTAAAGAAATCACCTAAAATGCAGCCCAGGAAGATAAAATCAAAAATATATACTGCAGTTGTTAATAGGCATGAAGTATTAAATTTAGAAGGTTCAAAATCATGTAAATGGCATCTCCAGAAAGAGAAAGGAAAGTCTGGATGAGAAAATATATTAATACACTTAATGAAATAATGAAATTACGAAACATGTGAAGTTTGAATTCCCAAGAATAACTGATAGAAAAAAAATCATGCTGGGTCATATATATCATATATTGTATGCAGAATACCATAGAAGAATAAGGCAAACAAATGCTGTCAAAGAAAAAAGACAAATTACCTAAAATTGAAGGACAATTGAAGACAAAGGTATCCCAGATCAAATTCAGAAGCCTTGAGACAGGAGACTTATGTCTTCTAGTAACTAAGAGGAAAGAAACACAAGCTTAAAAGTCTATGACCTGCTCAACTATCACTCAAGAGTGAGGGCAAAATTTTCAGGAAAAACCTACCAATGACTGATAATTACTATAAAGTACACAATGAAAAGAGGAAATTCAACGTGTAAGGAACATGTGAGATAAAAGAATTAATAGGTATACAGAAGCTGATAAATCTGTGGATAAATCCACACTTGCCTTGAATATAAAAATCAAGATTCCCACTTTAGGCACAATGAAAAAATGACAGAAAATAATGGATGGAAAATGATGAACAAGACTTTAAGGCAAAATATATTATTAAGGAAGAGATGAAATGTTTCATAATGATTAAAGGAACCATTCACCATGGATATAATATCCTGAACTAAGATGGACACAAAAACTACCATCAGAAGTCAAGAGAACAATGACAATCAATATAACATCATTGTAGAACTAATAACGTTACAGGGAATCCATTCTGAGGGGGCTCAGGGTCTCCTGCTTGGTTCTCAGTTTCATATGTAAAACCATAGATATTAAGAAATGTATTCTATATTAAGCTGGAAGTTGTATTTGTAAAAGGAGCACTGTCATAGGTAAAGGTGACAAATATTTCCTTTGGCATGCTTAATTAAGTACAGAAAGAATGGAATTAATGTGTGACTCAGAAATGAGGTTCCAGGAGGAATCAGTGATAAAGGCAACATAATTACAACTCAAACAAATAGCAACACAAGATCATTCTGTCACAGCTCCACGCTCTCAGCTGCAAAACACTGAACAGCTGTCTTTGCAGAGGAGAGGTACCTACCCAAGTCCTTTCCTTGATGGTCCCCACTTCTGCTCTCTTGACCATTTCCACCTTTCTATTGGTTTGAGAACACCCAGGGAGCAATGTGGCTGCTGAAATCTTCCACCGTCCGTTTCTAGTTCCATAGGCTGCTCTATCCCTACCCCAGGTGTTATTTTGTGAGGTAAGTGTGTCCTGTGGAGAAGGCAATGGCAACCCACTCCAGTGTTCTTGCCTGGAGAATCCCAGGGACGGTGGAGCCTGGCGGGCTGCCGTCTATGGGGTCGCACAGAGTCAAACACGGCTGAAGTGACTTAGCAGCAGCAGCAGCAGCATGTCCTGAGTCACCGTCACTGCGTATCTTCCCCCAGTCTCCCACTTGATTAGACCAAGCCTCATGGGAGGAAGCGACAGCATTCCCTTCTCATGGTAAAGGCACAATGTTTACTGTATGCTATTCTGCTCCCTCCAGTACCTACAGAACTTCTGCATCACATCTACAGTTGTATGAAGCCTGCTATTCAGGATACACAGTATCTTCATTTTGGCCTTGTGTATGGACATTTTGTGAATGTCACTTATTCCTGGTAAGAACAAATCTAAAGGTCAGAGGATTTTAGATACATCCGTAGGATCAAGCTTGTTATACTGACATGCAAAAAGCCTGTATTCTTATTACTTTTGTTATCTGCTGCTTCCATTAGTTTCTAGGAGATAGCTGTTCTCTGTAATAGTGTGGATTTGGTGTATAGCGTCAAATTTTTATAAAATGTTAAGCCTGAATTACAGAACTTTGTGCATCATTAAAAGCAGTTTTATTCTTTTTAAGCATAGAAAAATAATCCCTAAAAATTGAGTATAAACTATGCAACAAAGGAAGTCTTAACAATACTAAACAACTGTCTTACAGAATAGGTTATTTGATGATCATGTTATAAACTAGAAATTAACAACAACAAAAAAAATGGAGGGTTAACAAAAACCTTAGAAATTAAAGAGTACTTTCCAGTAGTTAATGTTTTAAAGAATTCACCATTGAGATCACAATTTAAAATAATGAAAACTCTGTGTATCTAGTAATTAAGTATTTATAGCAAAATTAACTTTCTTAAAAACATACACACAGTGATACTCTAATCATGAAGTGGTTTTAGGCTAATAATTGTATATATGGTAAAGCAAATCTCTACTTCACAACTAATAAAACAATATAACCAAAATATATTAATTAGTGTGAAAAGAAAAAGAACAACTTTTAAATTCTTGGAAGAAAATACTGGAGAAAATCTTTATGATAATGGGATGGAGTTGGATTTCTTAGACATAAAAAGTGCATACCATAAATTAAAAATACTGGTAAATATGGATATATTATTTTTAATGTACCCAAAGAAACTATGTACCAAGTTTAAAAATCAATAACAGATTGAGAGATATTTTCAAGGCATAAAATTGTCAAAATTAATTGGTTAATATGTACATTGAAATCAATACAGAAATCAAAGACTTCTGTAGAAGAAAACTGTAGGAATATGGACAGGCAATAAAAGGGGAAATAAAAATGGTCATTATATTTATGAAGGGACACTTGACCTCACTAGTAGTCTGAGACACAAAAAATTAAAATGACATTAAGGTAACACATTACTGCAGAGAGCTATAGGGAAATAAATAAAACCTGAATATACCACCTGCTGACAAGGAGGTAGAGGATGAACCAGCTTCCATAACCAGAAGAATTATCTACTCTATAACCACTACTGAGAACAAGTTGGTATTATTAAATATAGGCAGTGTGTGCATGCTTGCACAAATATAGGCATTAAAACATTCTTTATAGTGTATTAAAAAGGTAAAAGAAACAGCCTAAGTACTCATCAATAGGGGAATAGCTAAGTGACTAATATTTATACAGTGTAACATTTTAAAACAGTTCAAATGAAAGGGCTATATTACCTAATTAAACAGATGAATATGGGAAACAATTTTGAGTGAAAAAAAAGTTGTGGAAACATGTACAATATATTTACGTAAAATGTAAATACATGCAAATCAGAACTCTATATTGTTTGGTCATGGATACATGTGTCTCCGGTAAAATTATATTCAGGTCAAGGCAGTGGCTACATCTCCATGGAGAGGGATAGGAAAGAGAGAGTTATACTTTGTTTCAATAACAGATTGGAAAATTTGAAATTAAAAATAACACCTGAAGCAGTTATGGCAAACTGTTCATTTTTAGTAAATCTGAGTTGTGAATACATAGTATTTTTTGCGTGTTATTTATAGTGTTTTACACATAGAAATAATCCAGAATTTCAAGAAAAATTCCTTGGGTAACAGGATGTACACCAAAATATTACTAAAAGCTGTTTCTTGGTGAAGGAATTAAACTTTTGTTGTATACTTTTGTTTTTTTGTATACTTCTTTCTACATCTAACTTTTCCTAATTTTTCTTCAATAAGAATATTTTTATTTTATTTTTAGAATAAAATTTATCTTACTTGTGGCTCAGCTGGTAAAGAATCCACCTGCAATGTGGGAGATCTGGGTTCAATCTCTGGGTTGAAAAGATCCCCTGGAAAAGGGAAAGGCTACCCACTCCAGTATTCTGGTTTGTAGAGTTCCATGGTCCACGGGAACGCAGAGAGTCAACACAGCTGAGTGACTTTCACTTCACTTTACTTACTTTTTTAAAAACATATCTAGGGCTCTCCTCCGAAGATTTCTTCTTAAACTAGGCTGCTATCACACTAAAGGTGATGCAGTTAGAGAAGGTATCATTTCTTTGAAGAGTTAACAGAAGTTTACTTTGGATTCCTTTCAATACCATTAAAAGAGTTGCCTTTACTTTGTTAACTACTGACATGGATGCTGAGATTTATTATCATCTGAATCAGTGGGGCAGAATGATTTATTCTTGGCACTGAAATTTAGGTCCTCAAGGATGAAAACGTCACCAAAGAATGCAAATGATCAAATTAAGCACTCTTTTTCTATTTCTAAGGATGACTTGGACTATATAATTCAGGTGGCTTGCTTTGCTAAAGTAAGATCAATGTCTCCTGCCTGGTTTTTGACTCATACTTGTTTGCCTGGAGTTACAGGGAGGACTTTTATAAGTGTTCCTCGTGATACTAGGCTCTTAAATTGATATATTCTGATTTTTAAAACTGGTAGGATTTTTGTACCGAGTAAAACACCAAACCACACGTCAAAGGAGAAAATGGATTTCTGATCTGCAGAAAGCATAGTGTGCATCCATATCTTCTCTAGCACCCAGTCATGCCTATTTGACACAATTTACACCTAAATTGGTTATATTTTAGGAATTTTTTGCAATAGTTATATCTAAAAATTACATTTGCTGCACAGGCATTTAATATACTACTAGATGATTATTGATTTTTTTCAAGGTCTTTCAAAACCTTGATGTTTTTGAGAGGAACTGTCACCCTCAGCATCTCTTTCCCTAGACTGAGAATATATGATTTTATCATGTGCAATGGGCTTAGGCATCAAGCGAACCCTTTAGACCGATCACATATTCTCAAGATTCTTTGAGGTTAATTAAAAATGGACACTGTAACATTATGCAAAGACATCTAAGCTTCCTCTCCTGGAATGGAGAAATAACATCGAATTTTCCCAGCTTTATCAAGTGCTTTACAGAAATCATAAAAGGAGAACAATTGTTTCCAAAGAAAATAATCCTTTGAAACTTTTACTTCTCTAAAAATCCTTATCTTTTGCTCTTTCAGGGTATCACTTCATTTATAACATATGCACACACACACACGCACACACCCCCAGCCTGAATTAGATATTCTATTGACATGTTTTGGAAGGAGGGAAGATTAAGCTAAGTGTTTTGATATTCAAACCGACTGTTCCATGGTTTCTAATCATTGCAAACCTGATGTTTTAAATCATTAAGCCATTCCCTCTAGCTTACCATGGGAATATATTTCCATATAGTTTGCTGTGATATATTGAGAGAGATAAGAATTAGAATTCATTTGCCATTTAATTTTTCTCCCAAAGTGACTTAAAAAGGTCATCTAATGCCCACAATTCTTCTATTTCCAGAATATTTTTATTTCATCTATCAGAAACCCCTGTGTCAAGGTAATTTATTTGACTAGACTTCTAGGATTTCAGCATCATGGTTATATTTATTTGAATAAATCCAGAGTTCTATCTGATTCTAACCAGCAAATTATGGGAAAACAGAAAATGGTGATATTTAATAAATCTAATTTATCATGAAGTAAGTTCCTGCATTTTTCCTTACACTGAAGTGATGTCAAAATATCACAGGTGTCCATTTTTTTATTTTAATACTAATTTGCTCTTAAAGTATATCCCAAGCTATTGAGATCCCTAGTTATTATATTTCTCTGATCTAAAACACATTTTCTTAAATGAAGGCTTAGTTTCATTTATTGAATTTTCTGATAACATTCTATAATTTCTTCTCCTCCCTCATGTCAATTCCCAGCTGCCCAACCTCTGAGATAATGAAGCAATCAAAATTTTAAAAAAAAGTCAACAAGTCACCGTCCATGGTGGCTGCAATCACTGATGGCTGTTATATCCTTGTTTACTGATATGGCAGGAGATATTCCCTTTCTCAACTGTTAGGCCTGAGAAACCAAGGGAAAAATTAAAAAAGCAAAGACCTATAGGAAAGCTGAGGCTCAGATACTTCAGAAGGTCAATGTAGAGAAATTTCTAAAATAAGAAAAGCAGGAGTCCTGAGACAGGAACCCCATCAGACTTGAGGGTCAACTATGCTTTCTGAGCCTTAGAGAACTTGTACCTGGATGGATTCCAGAGCAAACGGTGAAAGCAACATCTTATTTCCTTCATATCTCCAGAATTTACCAAGTATCTGATACAGAACAGATTCAAGAAATATTTATTGAAAACCAGAAAAAATAACTAAATGGGTAAATAAATAAAAATTAAAGCAGCAAACCATGCATAACTGAAAAGTCACTCTAAATTCTGAAACCATGTCTATCCATCTCCTTTCTTTTTATCAGAGATCTCCTGCCTCAGGTTCCAAGCAGTGGTCCAGAAACGGCTGAAGGGAGAAAACATTCCACTTCTCATGTAACCAAAGATGCTAAGCTCTTAGGATGTAAAAGTACTCCCAGACAAGTTTGGTAAATGCTGATTCTCAGGCCTAACAGTTGAGAAAGGGAATATCTCCTGCCGTTTCAGTAAACAAGGATGTAACAGCCATCAGCGATTGCAGCCACCATGGACAGTGACTTGGTGAGCCCTGAGGGAACTCAGAAAGAAGAATACCTGCCATCTAGCAGCCATCAGACCTCAGCCACTCTCCATGGTGACCCCTGAGGAAGCTCAGGATGGGAAAACAGGATACTGGCCCTAGATAGTTGAGGTACATATCAAAGGAACGATTTCAGTGAGCCCAGACTCTTCCCATACATAAAAAGTGCTAAATTTCTTAACTTGGGTTATCTGGTTTTCTTTAATTAACAGTAATCTTATGATGTCTAGACTACCTGCCCTCTGTTGTAAAATGTCTAGGTAACGTGGCTCCTCACCTCACCTCCTCAGAGCAGTTTTCTCAGGGTCACTTGACATGCTGTCTCCCAGGCTTGAAATCCTAAAAATTCCCACTGAATAAAATATAACTCTCAACTTTTAAGTTGTAACTATGTTTTAAGTCCACACATTCAAAGAATCGAATTCAGTGATTTAGGAGATAAGTCAATACTTTCTAATGGAAGATAAAATAACAGTTAACAATTTATTAAGTGCTTACTAGTACTACTCACGGAGAAGGCAATGGCAGCCCACTCCAGTGTTCTTGCCTGGAGAATCCAGGGACGGAGAAGCCTGGTAGGCTGCAGTCCATGGGGTCGCACAGAGTCGGACACGACTGAAGCGACTTAGCAGCAGCAGCAGCAGCAGCAGCAGCAGTACTATTCATGGAGAAAGCAATGGCAACCCACTCCAGTGTTCTTGCCTGGAGAATCCCAGGGATGGGGGAGCCTGGGTTGCACAGCGTCGGACCCGACTGCAGCGACTTAGCAGCAGCAGCAGTACTATTCACAGTGGTTTGCCCTAGCAAATAATCTGTATAAGCCACTAATGACCAATCATTTTTAAAAGCCCCTCCCCATGAGATGAGAGGTTGCTTTGACCTTGGCTCTGCTATGTACCTGCTCAGGAGAAAAGACTAAAGAGTAACGTGAGAGCATGGCCTCAGGTCTCTGGAGACATGCTGGCCTTTGTCTCCATCTCCTCTGTTTACTAAAAGAGAAAAACGAAACAAACAAAAAAGCCTAAAAACACTGTCCATTTTCCTCAAAACATAGCATAATTTTTACCATAAAAGAAAGCTTGGAGAATGAAACAATTTCATTTAACCATTCTGGGGACCAAAAATAACAGAGCTTTTCCTCCGCTCATTAAGGCAAGAATCATCATCCTTTGCAAGAATTCTCAGATGGAAAATGCTGATAGGTAATTCCATTACATCAACTCTAGTCTAAAAAGAAACAGAATCTGGATTCTCATCCTACTGTTTTAAACCAGCCAATTTATATGAGTCCCCCAGGTATGTATTACACGGATATTTCCAAGGGTAAAGAAGGCATGTGTCACCTCTCAATGTGCAGGCAACTGCACATAAAATACCTCTGTGGCTTGTTGCTGAAAAGTCACACCTCTGATCCACAGATCGGCTTAATTTACCCATTTTTCAACATGTTAATACATTTCCCTATTTTAAATTCCTGCTTAGTGGAAAGTTTCCCCCATTGAGCATCTGATTTAATTTTGTCTGCTTGGATGCCCTTTAGGTAAAGGACACCATTCAATATCAGAATTAGAAGCATTCTATTCATTTCTCCCCCTGCAGCCAGGGAAAGAGAAAGTAGAGTGCAGAGAGGCAGAGATTCAAACAACTCTAGATGCAGCAATTCTCCAGCCGCTGAGCAATGAGGTTTCATACGCTGCTGGAGGACCCATTCATCTTAATCCATCTGGAAAGAGGGCTACGCGCAATATTTCACAATCTAAGTACTTTCTGACAAATCTATTAATTATGCACTCAAACAAATTATTTGCTGCCTGTGGAGGGTTGCTACTGGATTTTCTCCTGTGCCAGAATCCATGTTCTCTTTTCTGCTTTTAACTCATTGCTGTCATCGGCACAGTCATAGGAGTCCCCTCTTTTTAATCATCTATTATTTTACCTTTGATGTGGTCACTAGGAGAGAAGCTGAACAGGGGACCGAGGTAGCATGATACCAAATAGCTGAAAGATATTTTCTGCCCACTTCCTTACAACTTTTTGTCTTCTGTTCTCCTTTGCCAGAGTGTATGGACGATGTCTACTCTACGTGCTCAACCATCAGATGAGACCATTCGTCTAAAGCTTACTGACGTTTCCCACCCACGACTTCTTTTCCTCAGTTCTGAAGACAAGGCCTCCTCCCCAATGCATGAATAAGAGCTTTCTGAAACATGCACAATGTTTAGAAGGAAAAAAAAGAAACAGAGATGCAATTTATTCTCACTAATTTGATGATTACACTCAAGTTCTAGTATATCATTTAAAAAGATCAAATTAAAAAAATAATAATTTCCTAGCCTTCGAAGTACTGTGTGCAATTACAGGAAAATATTGAAAACAATTACAAGGACATAAAAATCACCCATAATACCACCTTTTAAAAAGATGTGTGCATGCCTTTCTAGTCTTTCTATATATATTGAAGATGTATGTGATACATATGAAAAAATACATGTATATATAATTTTATATGGATTTTAACTTACACTTTCATACATATTTTCTACATTACTGAGACCTTGACATTTGTTGGGGTAATACAATTAAGAACAATATCTTCTCCTAACCCCAAAATCCTCTCCAACAAAGACAGAAGAGAAAGAAGACACTTGTATTATTGAATAACCATTTACCCAAAATGTGATCTGCATTGCAAGCAATCTGCCAAGGGATTGCAAAGACAGAAAGACATCTCACCCTTTTATACAGCCAAGCAGATACAACCCATCACACACATGTGTTCAAGATAAATAATAACTAGTCCTCAAATAAGATGACTTGACAGCACCATTTGTCACAAATTGTTCCCAACTTTACCTGGCAATTGAGGTGACCATCTGTTAGCTAATGGGCTTTACCAAAGAAAAAACAAACTTCTCCTATCTTTATGACAGGAAGCACTTTTGCAACATGCTCAAGGCACAAACATCTTATTTTTTCTTCGTATTTGTTTTTACAATATACACAAAATTTTAAAAATATTTTCATTTCCTGTCATAAAGGTAAAGAGTAATTTACCTAAGCATTCTCTACTAATTATTAACTAACCCAATTTTAAATAATTTTGCAACATACATTTTTTCATTTAAATTTTTTAAATTAATTTTTATTGGAGTATAGTTGACTTACCATGTTGTATTAATTTCTGCTGTATGGCAACATCAATCAGTTATACATATACATATATCTACTATTTCTTAGATTCTATTCCCATATAGGTTATTACAGAGTACTGAGTAGAGTTTCTTGTGCTATACAGTAGGCTTTTAATCATTATCTATCTTATATATAGTAGTGTATATATGTCAATCCCAACCTCCCCGTTTATCCCTCCTCACCCTTTTCTCCCTTGGTAAGTGTAAGTTTGTTTTCTACATTTGTGACTCTATTTTGTTTTGTAAACAGTTTCATTTGTACCATTTTTTTTTAGTTTCCACATATAAGTGATATCATATGATATTTGTCTTTCTTATGAATAAGGCTTTCAATCACTTTTATTTTCAAAGACCACATGAAATATTACAGTGTTCTCTTTGGGACAAACAGAAAAATATTAAATATCGCATTAAAATATACACATGCTTAGACACACACACACAGTTAGTGTACTTCTGATAATTTAAAATGCATACAGCAAGTATATTCAGTGACCAGCTGCATGTACTCAACAATGCACTAAGTGCTTAGAAAAGGTACTATTCAGATCCTAACCATCAAAATCCTGAGTTGAAGATGAGTTCCTTAAGAACATCCATCAACTGGCCCATTGTGCAATCTACGCAAACAAGGAGCATTTATGACCCATCTTGTGTCTCTCAGAACTGCTCCTTCTGTAAAAAGACTAAGCACCTTCCATTTTAATGGTCATTAGCTCCTCTGATAATGGGAAAAAATCATT
This sequence comes from Bos indicus x Bos taurus, assembly GCF_003369695.1. Taxonomy (NCBI): domain Eukaryota; kingdom Metazoa; phylum Chordata; class Mammalia; order Artiodactyla; family Bovidae; genus Bos; species Bos indicus x Bos taurus. The sequence continues at coordinate 17,872,019 of NC_040083.1, read as the reverse complement.
TTTCAAATGGCAGTTGGGTGGTTTGGAAAAGTGAGTTTGCCTTCAAGAAGAAGACAGAGAAAAATATTTTACTTTTCTATTTTGGAGATGATGCTGAGTCAAAACATCTTTAACTTTTCCAAAATATTTTTTTCCTTTTGAGGTAAGTAGACTCACTGTCATTTTACACCTAAAGGAAATGAGGTGCTGGGGGAAGCGGGTCATAGAGCAAACAAATGGAAAATCCACAGTTTGAGCTGATTGCCACCAGATTTCAAAATTCCTCTTTTCTGCATTATGGTAGGATGCAGTAACCACAAGAAAGTTTCTACTCCTTGCCTTGCAAAGTATCTGTATGTCAAATTAACTGTAATTTCATAACCACTAGCAAAAAGGAAGGCACAGTGTAAAACCCAAGAACTTGCAACTGAACAAATGTATGGCAGCAGACTTTAAAAAGAATTCATGCAGAATTTTGGAATCTCAATTCAGTATACAAAGAAAGGAAATAAGAGAAAGCCTTACCGATGTGCAAAACAGCCAGCATTATTTGCCATAATTCAGTCTCAGAAAAGAAGTCCTCCAAGTCAGCATAAATTTTAATAAATTGACAATAATTTCACAAATTGCACCTCCCTAAATTCAATTTGTTTTCCAGAGTTTTGGCAATGGTCAGATGCTCTCTGTATATTAGCAAAAAAAAAAAAAAAAAGGTGAAACACTAAAATTTATAATTAACAATTAATTTCAATATAACAGCAAAAATTGGCTTTTAATTTCTTAAAGAAAAAATTTTACAGTAATATCAAATTACATAATTTATGTTGAACAGAAGTTAGTCAAAGCAGCCAGAGCTTCTTTTACCTTTCTCTGAAGAAAACCACCTTTTTTTTTTTTTTTTGGCTAATATAATGTTCTCTTTTCAGTACCTGCAGATTGTTTGTTAATCATTAATGTAACCTCTTTGCAATAGATGGGAAAATGCACCATCAATACTTACATTACTCTTTCAAAGATTATATTCAATGGTTAAAATAGTCCTCTTTGCTCACAGTATAGAATTTCCATCAAATCATGATTGAGCACAAAAATAGTTTAGTCACTGAAAGAGTATCCCCTGATTTAGCTTTCTCTAAGAGATGTAGCATGGTATCCTAACTGGTCCAGGTTTGAAACTGGACAGGTCTAGAATGTGGAGCATGGAACTAAATGCTTAACCATCTAACTTAACCATCCTCTTAACATATCCGTTTGCTCAATTTTACATATACACACACACAAAGAATGAAATAATTAAGCCATGAATGTGAGAAAATGGTAAAATGCCATTGGTTGTCATCATGTTACAGCCTCTGTCCAGCTATACTCTTATCCTCAGTTTGGCCTACCAGACTAGTTTTGAGTCTCAGAGAGGAGGCTGCTGTTGTTTAATTGCTAAGTCATATCCAATTTTTTGTGACACTATGGACTATAGCCCAGCAGGTTCCTCTGTTCATGGGATTTCCCAGGCAAGAATACTGGAGTGGGTTATCATTTCCTTCCCCAGGGGATCTTCCCAACCCAGGGACCTGCATCTCCATCATTGCCAGGCAGATTCTTTACCACTGAGCCACTGAAAGTGAACATTACTCAGTCGTGTCCGACTCTTTGCAACCTCCTAGACTGTCCATGGAATTCTCTAGGCCAGAATACTGGAGTGGGTAGCCTTTCCCTTTTCCAGGGGGTCTTCCCAACGCAGGGATCAAACCCAGGTCTCCCATATTGCAGGCGGATTCTTTACCAGCTGAGCCACAAGGGAAGCCCAAGAAGACTGGAGTAGGTAGCCGATCCCTTCTCCAGGGGATCTTCCTGACCCAGGAATCGAATCAGGGTCTCGCATATTGAAGGCAGATTCTTTACCCACTGACCTATCAGGGAAGCCTCAAAGAGGAGGGATAGAGTTCAAAACTGAACAGGCTGACTCAAGACAATCAGGACTGCCTTGGAGCACGAAAACCAAATAATACATGAATTCAGGATAAGGTGGGTGTTAGGCAATGGGAGGATACAGTGTGCCTGCTCACATCAGGACCAAGGAGAGCAGCAGAACTGAATTATGACGGCAACGTAGAAACACAACAGCAGCAGTGCTCACTTATTGCAACTAATGGCAGGCCCAGTGCAGATCTCTCACTGGGCCCTGATGGAGACATGATTTGGGGATTGTTCATTAGCAAATGGATTTTAGAGGTAAAATGAAATGAAGATAATCATGTTAATGGAATATAATTCATACCTACATCCAGTCAGACCTTAGCCATGAAATTTATATAACATGTTGTACATATATCATCTTTAAACCAAACAGTTTCTTAAAAGACTTTTGCTGTGATGATTGCCGACAATATATTTCATGTATCTGAACACTCCCCATAGTCACCCACTATGGAAAGCAGCCCAGGTGAAGAAGAAGCTGGAAACAAGACATATCTGATCCCAAGGCATTGTTTAATGTGCCAGCTGCAGTAGACTCGTCCAAGAGAAGTTGGGAGATTAAGGATTAACTGTTAATGAAGCACTTTAAATATACCAAGACCCGTGTCAGACATTTAACGATACCACCTAACTCTTACATCAGCTAGAAGAAGGATTAATGATCACTCTGCCATAGACAAATTCAGAGGAAGCAGAATTCAGTTCATACACTTGTCCTACAATTAGCCTTAGAAAACCCTCTGTGACATCATCCACAGGAGGCCATGTTTTGTCTCTTTTCTTTATGGAAGTTGTCAGAACAATACCCTAAGTCTAACCATAACCCTATCTTCCCATGTCTCTCTTCCAGTCTAACTACAAGAGATGCATGCAGATAACCTTTACGCAAATAGCCTACCTGCTGGCACAACACACCACTAAGAAACTGAGGAGCCAGTGGGACTCCATGACTCAGGGAGCTCAAACCCGGTGCTCCGTGACAATCTAGAGCAATGGGACGGGTGGGAGGTGGAAGGGAGGTTCAAGACAGGGAGGACATCCGTACTGTAGGAGGAAATGGCAACCCATTCCAGTGTGTTCCTGCCTGGAGAATTCCATGGGCAGAGGAGCCTGGCAGGCTACAGTCCGTGGGGGGTCGCACAGAGTGGGACACGACTGAAGCAACTTAGTCCATAGGACACATGGTGGATTCACGTTGACATATGGCAGAAACCGACACAATATTGTAAAGCAATAATTCCCAATTAAAAAATATTAATTGAATAAAAATTAAAAAAAAAAAAGAAACTGATGGTCCTGATATTCTGAAAATTTCAACAATTGGAAGAGTTTGTTGCAAACAAAAGAAACCGACCCAGGCTAACTTGAGCACAAAAGGTATTCTCAGCATACATGTTAGCTTACATAATCAAAAGGAACCAGAAGAGCCAGGACTGAAGCATAGAGAGCAACCAGGTTAACTCTGGGGAGCAGAAGCAAACGGGCCATGTCCTCAGGGCTCCGCTATCAGGACAAATGAGCCGCAGGCTGTTTGCATCATGAGATATCTCCACTCAAGATTCAGGTCGAGGGAGAGAGGGAGGCCGTGCGCCCACCTGGGTGATGGGCTGAGGCCGGCAGGAGAGAGGAAGGCTCAAAAACTGAATCCATGCAAGCCTGCGCATGCCAGGGGAGGAGACGTCCCCACCGGAGAGTCAAAGTGCTGGGCTGGCGAAATAACGGATCCCCACTATGGTAACGAGAAGCCTCCCAGGCCCTCACAAACGCCTTCCCTTGTCACATGACAGAGCGCTTTCTGCTTACTCACACATTCCTCACAGGGCCCTCTGACGCGCAGGCTGAGCCACGGAGGACTCCGTCTCCCTCACTATCACCACGCACCAGAACCCCTTCCAGCTTTGATTCATTACACACATCACTTCTATCTTAGCCACCAGAACATGATCTATATGGTAATTTATTTCACTGCTTTGTACTGGCTGCCGCCCCCTCACGTCCTATATCATTTAGGCTGAGTTCTGCATAGGCAGCAGTGAACATTCAGACCCAGCCCTGGTGGAGAAAAAAGAACTCTCCCAGCCCTCCTCACAGAGGGCATCAGCCCAGCCACAGTAGACAGGACAGATTAGCCTCAAGCCCTCTGCCAACATCCGTGTTTTGGAGAATGCTGAGTTCTACAAATCAGAGATGGAGAAAATGAGCAGACAAATGGGTGTAACTGAATCGAACAGCCACAAGCATTGCTCTGAAAGCACACAAAAGCCCTTCTACAGAGATACTGGGTTCTTGAAATTAAGCACTGTAGAGTGTCCAGAGAGAAGTCTAGAAATTTCCTGAACCAGGAGGCAGGATTTGTGATTCTGAAATAGAGATACTGCGTTTGAATTATCCACTTCATTAAGATACCCAAAGAGGTTTTCAATTTACCATTATGACATTCAAAAATAAAAACATGGGCAAAGGCTACCCTTAGAGATAAACAAAAGTCTGTGCAGGGACGAAGAGATGAAGCGATGGCTTTGCCAGCAAAAGGAATGAAGCAAAGAATCTGCTGTTACCTGGTGGCCTCCAGAGCTGCATGTTTAACAGGCTCTTTATTTCTGTAAATCTGTCTTCAGAATAATTTGTGGGACAGGCATGCCTCCTTTTACTGTATTTACTAGGTAAAGCAACTTGGTAGGAAAACCTGGACAGCTACAGGGTCAGGGAGAGAGCAACTTACAGACCTCAGAATCTTCCTCCCTCGTTTCCCAGCTAAGTGGTCCCCTCACTGCAGGGGAACCCAAGTTCTAGAAGTGGCCAGGAGACAGGCGTGGAGAAGTTGAGTATCTCTGTTCATGAGGTCAGAGAGTCATGACAGTTTTTGTGCTAATTTTTTCTTATAGTTAATTTTTGTTTCCAAGGAAAGAGCAAAGAAGGGTTGCAAGAAGGGAGGGGATATATAAGAGGATTATTAAACAGGAATTTTTAAGAAAGATTAACATTCGACATTAAGTTTGTCTGTGAACTAAGGCTCTTCATCTGCTCATACTTGAAAGAGATCTCCTTCACATAAAGAAGGTCCTATATGAGCAGAATCAAGTGTGTGTGGGTGTGCATTTTCACACACACAGGAGTGGGAGGTAGACTGCCATAGTCCAGATGTGTTCTAGGTGCTTGAGCCATCCTCACCAGGAACTAAGTTGCAGATTGGCCATAGTTAGCTTTTTTGTTCCATATGCCAGAGTGTTTATTACTATTATTTTAGAACAACATATAAATGACCACCAGTTGTAAGTGCTAAGATGTTTTTAATGTTCTCATTTCCCTAAGTGAATTTTCAACTTACAAATGGATATCAGCTCCTGCTACTTAGCATAAAACTACTTAGCATAAAAGATCCTTCTTTTGGGCTTCCAGGCTCAGACGGTAAAGCGTCTGCTCGCAATGCAGGAGACCTGGGTTCGATCCCTGGGTTGGGAAGATCCCCTGGAGAAGGAAATGGCAACCCACTCCAGTACTCTTGCCTAGAAAATTCCATGGATGGAGGAGCCTGGTGGGCTACAGTCCATGGGGTCACAAAGAGTCGGACACGACTGAGTGACTTCACTTTCACCTTCTATTAACAAATAGCCTATCCGATCTTGTGTCTCCTCATTTCTAGTACTGTGACTTAGCCAGGCTGATGCACATTCGATGTTCCACGTATGTTTAAGACTTTCCAGAAGCTATGCCTTTGTTTATAACATTCCACACATTGGGAAAAGCCTCCTCAATTCCAATTCTTGATCTTCATTGTCATAGTTCATGATTCACAAATTACCTTTGCCCTGAGCCTAAGCCCACACTGACCTTTTAAGCTCTCACCACAATAATTTTCCTGTCCATAGGTTGCCTTTAGATGCCCTATAGCTATCCATACATTTATTGTTTTTATGTTCACAGTTTATGAGCATTTCAAAGGCAGCAACCAATCTGTCCACACCTTTGCAACCCTAAAGCCATGAACTATGGGGGGGAGGGTACTGCAGTACATACTCAGAAAGTTTTGTTGAATAATTAAGTAGACCTCTTTGAATGGCAACAGACTGTACTCAAAGCACAAGAGAGGGAGGAAAGGGAATGGAGGTAATAAAAAAAATGTAAAAACCGTGGCCCCACTCCCCAAGGGACTTACCTCTACCTCTGGAGAGGCTAAAACCCACATAAAAAATCACAAGAGTACACATCTGACACATAAATTCACATTTTTACCTCGGGGAAATATAACCTACCCTGTGTAGTCCTCTGACCCAGTGTATACAGGTGTCTCTGTGGCTACAGGGGAATCGTGAAGATCCGGGAACTGATGAAATCAACAGACCCAGGGAAGTGCCCCCAGCAGGTTTTACTGGGGGGATTCAGGATCTCATGGTTTTAGGAGAAGCCCCTATCCTGGACAGGGCAGAAGACAACTGAGGGGGGCAACCAGAGGTGTGATGTTACTGGCTATCACCCAGGAGTTTGGTCAATCCAACTCAAAGAGATTCCTTTTTAAACATTTTATTTTTCCAGGTATATTGAAGTATAAACAGTATGCCAAAAATACACATAATTAATGTACATAATTTGGACACATGTATACACTCACCTTACCATCACCACTATCAAGGTAATAGATGTATCACCTCCAAAAGTTTTCCTGTGTACCTCTGTCAGTTTTTATTTTCTTTGTGTGTGTGTGTGTGTGTGTGTGTGTGTGTGTGTGTGTGTGTAGAGCAATTAGCAATTAGTGTGTATAGAGAGCAATTTGCTAGCAGAGAGCAAATCTCATGCTAAGTGCGCAACATCTTATGTTAACTATAGGAACTATGATGTACAGCACATATCTGGAACTTATTATGTATAAATATAACTTTATCCCTAAGAAGACTCATTTTCAGAGAAGCAGCTGTCACACTGATGTGAACTGCCCTCTAGAGGCAGGAGGAGAGTAATGCTGGTCAGCCCATCTGCGCAGGAATGTTGCTAGAAAGCCAGTGACACTTTCCTCTGGATACCTTCATAGGCTTGAAAATACAGAAAGTGGGTGGAGGCTCACTCTGCTTTATTTTTCTAATTCCCTTAGAAAGTGCCCAGGCGTGCTTCATTTTCCATCAGCACACTTATCACCACCTGGCATAATATCCATTTATTTGCTTATTTGTTATCTTATTTCTCCCGTTAGAATACGAGAAAACCTATTTAGCCTGTTTTGTTTTGCAGCTTCTAGAATGGAGCTGGTCTCTTGGCAAGTGATCATGAATAATTGTTGAATAAATGTATTATTTATAGATAACTAAATTAAATAATTTACTAATTGTTCAAGATGCATTTCAATCCCTTTACATTTCACTTTGCAGAATATGGTGCCTATTAAATGGATAAAGCCTGAACTTCATCTGATACTCAAAGGAAAAAAATCATAGTTCCTTATCAAAATGGTTTAAATGACTAAATAATATAGCATAGTGTCTGCAACTGAAAAGTAGTTTAGTAAATTTTGTTTATCAACTACCAGAAATAGTTGAATTCTCTCCCATCACACATGCACACATACATACTTTAATGGTAAAATATCTCCCTATTTATCTTCAATGATGGACAAATACCTTATCTTAGGCACATTTGTCTTTAAAGTATAGAAACATAATTCTTAATAATTACTCAAAGCATGCTTAATAAATTAATGAATCTTGCAATAGACATTCTCTAACAGGACCAATGATACCTTGTGTAGTTAATCCAATGCCTAAATCCTGAAAGGTGCTAATATGAATTGCAAATATGCTAAATTTATTAATATCATAAATAAGCAGTCTTAAAATTAAACCCCTGCTATTATCAATAATACTTCTGTTGTGTTAGAAATAAGATCATGAATACCTTTCTGCTTTCAGTTTTTATCTTGCTCTTATTCAGAACAGTTATGAATAATAAATTACACCTATCTCTGTTAAGAAAGACTTCAGAAAGCCCTAAGTTTTGCCTGTTTTACTTCAGAAACTTGTTGCTGACTCATGTGTCTCATCTTCTCATTCTTTCCCTACCTTAAAGCTGATTTGAATTCGTCTGACAACTGGCCTTCTTGTCCTTTCTATCTTCTTATTTTGTGGATCACTGGCCAGAAAACAGTGGCTCTCAATAAAACACACGTGAGACACTATAGACAGTTTTGAATGCAATTAGAGGGAGCAACGTTTTCTTGTTTTGTTTTGTTTTTAATCTGTATTTTAACACTATTTTCCATCATGCAGGTGTGACCCTTATACTTGAATGGAGTGCTAAACATCTAATAGCCAGAGTTAGAACATGATTCTGTGAAGAGTAACTAAACCAGATTTTGCTCCACCTCTACAACACTGGTCACACTACCCATGTTGTTTGTGGTCTTTTACAGCCTTACCCAAGGCTCATCTGACAATACTTCACTTCTGTTTCCAACTAACCAACAACTCAGAATTTTTTTTAACATCATGTCTTCCGGTCTTCTCAGGCTTCCTACGTCTGCATCCCTCCCCAGAGCACTCATTTCTGCTTTCACAGCCTCTTCAAACTCTCAAGTCATAGGAAAGGGCACAGGGAGGACCAAAGCCTGACAGGACACAAGACTCGGCTGGTCTCAAACTCAGGACGTTCTCTACCCATTTCCAATTTGTCAAAGCATGACTCAGGTGAAATGGCTCCTTTTCAGCTTCCTGAGCCAAACATACTAACACCTCCTTCAGTATTCCTCCACCACTCTGTTAGCACTGACATGATCCCATTCAGCAAATATTTAGAAAGGAAATTTTGAATGTCATCAGATTTAAATAGCGACATGTGGCCAGTGATTACTGTAGAGTGCAGCTACATTGCATAGTGTAGATGTACAATGACACCCCTGTTTCCAGCACCGCCTGAGAAACTTTATTTTTCCAGTGACTTCAATACCTTCTCTCCTATCTCAGTTTGTTCAAGAATAGTTTTGTTTTCGTATTCTTTTTCTCCCGTAGAGATGCTATTTTCTTGAGAGGCTACTTTCTCAAATGCTTTTTCTATTTTTTAATTGTTTTCATCCTTTTCATATTAGAGATTTCCTTCTAACCTGATCTTTGGCTCCCCGCCCCCCAACATAAAAGTGTGAAATTTAACATCCGAATAGAAGTACGTGCTTATGGATAGAGCTTGTGGATGGTGGTCTTTTTTGCACATGGAAGTGACCAATAATGTTGACTTGTTTATTTTTAAAGTTAGCGAATCCCCCATGTCAACTCATTCAGGTTGTTAGACGCAACAGAAAACTTCTGTGCATACCCAGCTCTAGGTGTCCAAAAAGCTGACAGAGGACAACAGTAGAACAAAGGTCTCAACCTTCAGCATATACTTTAGTACTAATGTGGCCTGTCTTCAATAGGGAAGACGGTTCTTGCATTTACAGTACATAGATCCTCTGGTATTACTCGCCAGAGAATGAAACCCCTATGTGTTCTATCTAGAGGCAGAAAGAACATTGCCTGTCTGCAGGATGGGATGGAGAAACTTTTGGTGTTATAAATGCTTCGTAAGCAAACTTTCAGCCATTTCATAAGATTTAAGCATCATCTGAGCCCTTCAAAGTGAAAGTGAAGTCGCTCAGAAATAAAAAAAAAGTCGCTCTTTGCGACCCCATGGACTGTAGCCTATCAGGATCCTCCGTCCATGGGATTTTCCAGGCAAGAGTGCTGGAGTGGATTGCCATTTCCTTCTCCAGGGGATCTTCCCAACCCAGGAATCGAACCCATGTCTCCCGCATTCCGGGCAGATGCTTTACCATCTGAGCCACCAACGAAGTCCTTCAAAGGTCGCCACAAATAAACTGGGTGGTTTCTTAGACCTCCCTGCTGTCCATGTATTAGTCTGCTTTCTAGAGACTTCTTGATTAATCACTATTCTGAAGAATCTGCCTGCCAATGCAGGGAACATGGGTTCAATCCCTGGTCCAGAAAGGTTTCACATGCCATGGAGCGACTAAGCCCATGGGCCACATCTACTAAAGCCTGCACACCCTAGAGCCCATGCTGTGCAACAAGAGCCACCCAAATGAAAAGCCTGAGCACCACATCTAGAGAATGGCCCCCATTTGCTGCAACTAGAGAAAGCCCTCACGCAGCAACAAAGACCTAGCACAGCCAAAAATAAATCAAATTAAATTACTACTCATCCTCTCCTGTTCTGACCACCTTTCTGATAAGGTTGAGCTGAGGTAACTATGTGTTCAGTCTATTATTTTTAACCAGAATACGTCAATATATCTTTCTATTTAAATGTGAGGGGTTTTTGTAGACAAAGAACACTGCCTGCCATTTCAGTAAACAACAAATGTTGCTCACCATCAAGCCATCAGCCTCAGCAGACCACAAGGACACTGCACCCTGATGGGATGGAGAAAAACAGGATACCAGCCCTAGATACCTGAGATCCACAAAGGATTTATCTTAATGAGTTCAGATTTTTGGGTCTTATACATAGAAGGCAATGGCAACCCACTCCAGTGTTCTTGCCTGGAGAATCCCAGGGACAGAGGAGCCTGTTGGGCTGCCATCTATGGGGTTGCACAGAGTTGGACACGACTGAAGCAACTTAGCAGCAGCAGCAGCAGCAGCATACATAAAAAAGCACTAAAGTCATTTACTTGAGATGCCTGGTTTTTGTGATTAGTAGTTATATTTTGATGTTCCCTTATGTGGGTTTTTTTCCCTCAGGAAAAATTCCTATATACCTGGTTCCTCTCTTACCTCTTTGGAACAGCATCTCAGAGAGAGAGGTTGTCTCCCAGGCTATAGCTCTAAGTGCATTCCCCAGATAAAAATAAAAAACAACTCTTAGGTGGTGTATTTTTTTTCTAGTCAGCAGTGAGATGGAGGGATCTTATCCATCCTTTTGTTTCTAGTGCACAGTGCATCAAACAGGACAAGCGCTCTACAACAGTCACTAAAAGAACAGATAAATACAAGAACATATAGATCAATGGAAGAAGGATGGATGGATGGGTAGATGGATGGACACAAGAGAGAGCAACTTCTTCTTGGCTCAAAGAGACTGTGTCAACTATCACCTATGGGAAAAAAAAGAGCTCTCTTTTGACATAGACTGCCTTTGGAGTTGTCTTTCTACCCTGTAAAGAGGTATACCTGCTTTCTAGATCATCAAATGTTTCTCTGGCTTGAATCACAGTGCACTGATATTGACTAGGCTATGCGTGAGATCATTCACCCCTTTTCTATGTTTTATCTTCCCATCAGCAGCCAGTTACATCCCCCAGGCATCTTGTTATGAATAGCATAACAGAAAGTAAAGCTCATTGCTCCTTCTCCTGGAAACTTATGAAGCAACATTGCTACAGTAAGAGACAGTGCCTTGCAATGCAGATTTCATGGATTTTCCATGAAGCATTGTAAGGTGACAGTACGCTTTTCAGTGATTTTTGCTCTGCAGAAGAGTCTTGATTGCATCTAGCATACAATACCATAGCAGTGAAATTCATGAATATTTTACTCATACAGGGAAAAGGAGCCTGCCTAAATAGCTTTTATTTTGTAAGGTTTCAGATTTAGGTGTTTTCTTTCTTTTTTTTTTTCCCTCCCCTCCCAGATTCTTTCTTTTCCCTTAAACCCTACATTAAACAGCTGCTTTGAAAGTTTCTCTTTCCCTTTAAGTGTTTTCACATTTCCAGGCGGTGCTCCTATGATCTAATAAAATTAAGCTATCAGGGGGAAATCATCGCATCAGGGCTGGGGAAGCATTGTAAAGCACCAGACATCTCGCTAGAAGAGCATCTCTCGGGAGTTTGCTCCGGGAAAGAAGCAGTGGGTGGAATTGCTGAGCTCCTTGGTCTGTTAAGCTGATGCCTGCCTTCCCACACTTGTCTTCTTTACATAAGCATTTTCCTTTTAAGGCAGCCCACGGCAGCTCTGGGAGAGAAGCCGTCAGGCACAACGGTCAGATCTAAATATTCCAGGGAGGAGATAAAAATAAAGTGTTGTACCTGAGTGAATGACCTTCTAACATTTCCAATCTTGAGCTGCTCGATGAAAGTGCTTTCACTTCCCACCTCACTCACCATCCCCACTTTCTGATGTCCTTGTAAATTTTAACTTCCAGGGGACAGCATATGCTTCTGATTGTTAATAGCTACAGCAAAAAGACTGGGGCTTTTTTTTTTTTTTGACATGCAGCATTTCATCCAAACTAAAAATGGGCAGCAAGTCAATCCTCAAGTACAACTCACTGGAAATTTATGCCCCCAATGACTACTCATCTAGACAAGCGTATTTTCTTCTACGTAAATCCCTTTTACTTTTGCGACTTGGCTGACTATTGTTCCTTAATGAAGACACAGTGTAGACAAAAACTGACTTCTATAGACAACTGATGCTCCTACTTTAGTGGAATTACTTGGAAGGCTTTATTTAAAATACAGATCTGTAGGCCCTATTCCATATTCCCCAAATCAGAATGTTGGTGGTATTTCAAAAAATTCATGAAATCTAATCTCTAGAATACAATGGGGCTTGAACAAGAAATATAAAATATTTTGGTTTGCTGATTTTAAACATCACAGACTAGCAAAGTTAGACAAATCTAAGCTTGGATAAAGTCTTCCCCACATCCTCTGTACCCTGTCTTTTCTCCTTTCTACCTACTGTTTCTTTTGTCCCTTCTACTTATTCGAGGTCTACATTTAATTTTTGCTTGAAAATGTTTTTCATCTGGGATCCTTCATATGCAGCACAGTATCAAGAATGAAGCAGGCAGTTCACCAGGCTTAACTAGTATTTGAAGATTAAGAGGCCAGAGGAGTGGCGCTGTGAAAGGGGACTATTACAAGTTCTCATTACTCTGCGGAGAACTCTAGGAAGAAGTCTTGTATTTACATGATATTTCAACCACATTTTTGTGTCCCCAGAAGAATGATTTATTTCTATGACTCCATGGGGCAGATTTTCTTATTTAAGTGGGTTCCTCTGTAGATTAACTTGAGTGAGTCACCTTTGACAGATTTTTGGGTTCTATGTTCTCTGGCTGTCTCTGGTCACTTGTGGAGTCCACTCTTCCAACAGCCTCAGAATAACAGAATGAACATTTCAAACAGCTGTCATGAGGAGAATCAACATGACCGAATATACAAAGAGCTATGATTCTTGGCAGGTATTTATAACAGAAAGCACTTCCTTATTCTGAAATAACTGAGGTAATCCCCTTCCTTTCCCCTTTTCTCTCTTTCCTCCACCTCTTACTTTTCTCTCTTACACAAATGCTTTGGCGGTAACAAGGTACAAAAATAGAGATCCAGAGTTGTCATTTTTGTGTCAAATGGCTAGAAAAATGGTACCTGCCTCGGAGCATTTCATTAGGAAATAAACAGGATAACATTTGAAAGTACACAGTGTTACCAAGTCCAAGCTCGCTCTACTCAATGCAAGCAAGGTAAGTCAGTGAATCTGAGACAAGGTGTTAGGGTCAGAAAGGGACTTTATTCAGGAGCCGGCTGACCAAGAACATGGCAGGCTAGTGACTCAAAATAACCATCTTGTGGGTGCCTGGTTGCCAAGTTCTTTTCTAGATCAGAGATGGAGGGGGGGAGGTAAGGAAACAAAAGGAAAAAGACTATTCAATCCTTGCAAATATCCCCGAGAATGGCAAGCTTCAGTCAGGGGAATGTGTTAGTTTTAGTTCCTTACAGTCAGTCCGTCACAGCTGGGGCTCAGGTTATCTCCCCTGAGGCAGGCCATTGTGTATGCTTATAATAACAAAAGCAGCAAAATAAGGGTTAAAGTCACATAACCAGATCCAGTATAAATTCAAAATTGACCCTTTCCAGTTACAACAGCATAGATCTAAAATGCAGGAGAGCTTAGAAGATAGTCACTGTACTAACCGTGCACCTAGAGCATATAAAATGAGTTTGCAAGTGTTTCCAATAAAAGCTTCTACAAGTTTAGGCTAAGTCACTTCAGTCGTGTCCGACTCTGTGCGACCCCATAGACGGCAGCCCACCAGGCTCCCCCGTCCCTGGGATTCACCAGGCAAGAACACTGGAGTGGGTTGCCATTTCTTTCTCCAGGTCAATTTCTAGGAGTCCCAATTTCAAATGGAAATTGCTGAGAGACAATGCCAGGACCACGCCAGAATTAAATAAATACCTTCTAAAGCCCACTACAAAAATGTTAGATGAGCATTCCATTCAAAAGACATCAAGAGTTAAGCAATACAACAAATGAAGAGGATACATCTCATTGACCACTGAGAAACTACAGAGTCAATAACCCTGAACACATTTAAGCCCCCGAATACCTAACTACGTCTATGATTAAAAAAAAAAAAAAGTTGATAATCATGTATGTTTAATGCTTCTCATCAAGCCAAATGCACCTGTATTTCTCTCATTCTTCAGAAATGCCAGCTGTTAGTTATCCACAATAAATGGGATTTCACATTTTGTGACAAGCCTATTAAGGGGAAAGTACAAATGCTAGACTGAAATAGAGAATAATAAGTTATCAAGACGTTTTTCTCTCAAATATACATCATTATGTTTGTTATACTCATTCTCTTCTTGAGAATTTTGTGTTCTAAGGAGGATAGTGGCATTAACAAGAGGCTATATCAGAAAGCATTCTTTAGAAGAAATTTCAGCTGCAGAGCACCACACTCTGTAATGTATTTATTGGAATATCCATTTCCCACTATGATCAACCTTTCAATCTGGTGCCTTTCCAGAACTGTCATACAGTTGCATGAGAGAGAAATGTAGGAGTTATTCTGCTTCAACAACTATATTCAAGTCCTGTCAGCTTCATTTCCCATATATTTGTCAATCAAGTCAATCCACCTCACTCTATCTATATGACACACCTATCTGAACGTATGTCATCTTTTTTCTTACCTGGTTTATAGCAATACCATCATAACTAGTTCATCTGACCCTCTCTAGAGACTCTGAAACCAGACCTGGGTTCAATCCCTGGGTTGGGAAGATCTTCAGGAGAAGGGAAAGTCTACCCACTCCAGTATTCTGGCCTGAAGAATTCCATGGACACAGTCCATGGGGTTGCAAAGAGTCAGACACGACCGACCGACTTTCACTTAAACTCACCATTATTCTTCAGTTCAGTTCAATTGCTCAATTGTGTCCGACTCTTTGTGACCCCATGGACTGCGGCACGCCAGGCTTCCCTGTCCATCACCAACTCTCCAAGCCTACTCAAACTCATGTCCATTGAGTCGGTGATGCCATCCAACCATCTCATCCTCTGTCACCCGCTTCTCCTCCCGCCTTCAATCTTTCCCAGCATCAGGGTCTTTTCCAATAAGTCACTTCTTCGCATCAGGTGGTCAAAGTATTGGAGTTTCAGCTTCAACATCAGTCCTTCTAATGAATATTCAGAACTGATTTCCTTTAGGATGCACAGGTTGTATCTCCTTGCAGTCCAAAGGACTCTCAAGAGTATTCTCCAACACCATTATTCTTAGTGCAGCTCGAATTATCTTTTTGGATTTCAATCTGGATCACGCAATCCTTAAAAAATGTCTTATTTTCCTTAAGGAAAAAATAAAAATCCACAGGTTGGCCAATAAGCCCTGTGAGGCCTGCCCCAGCCTCTCTCCCTACCTCTCCAATCTCCACTGGGCTTTATTTTCCTCCTACTTTTCCGTACTGATCTCAACAAGAACAGATGCTTAAAACTGTATTGTACAATAGTTGCTCTCCTCCATATTACTTTGCAAAGAGCTAATTAAGGTACATATTTTAAAGAAACATTCAAAGTAATAAACTTGGTTCACCACATTAAGAACTAAGATCTGGGCATTCATAAACATTTGGAAACACGCAGGATCAAATTTTCTTTCCTTCACTGCGTAAACATGCTCTCAGTTCAGTTCAGTCGTTCAGTCGTGTCCGACTCTTTGCAACCCCATGAACCGCAGCACGCCAGGCCTCCCTGTCCATCACCAACTCCCGGAGTTCACTCAGACTCATGTCCATTGAGTCAGTGATGCCATCCAGCCATCTCATCCTCTGTTGTCCCCTTCTCCTCCTGCCCCCAATCCCTCCCAGCATCAGAGTCTTTTCCAATGAGTCAACTCTTCACATGAGGTGGGCAAAGTACTGGAGTTTCAGCTTTAGCATCATTCCTTCCAAAGAAATCCCAGGGCTGATCTCCTTCAGAATGGACTGGTTGGATCTCCTTGCAATCCAAGGGACTCTCAAGAGTCTTCTCCAATCATTATCTACTCCCATGGAAACTATACAATAAAGAGGTGCCTTGAGTATTAGAACCCATATTTACCTAACTTTATATGATCACATGAGTCTACTCCAAGTAAATAAGATTTTCAAAGCACTTTGTTTCACAGAATGGTAACAGGGCTTTTTTCCCCCCTCCAGCTAAACTTTTCAAACACTCCAGTATTGTATCTTGCTAGTGAACTTGGGTAAACTGCTTTACTTCTGAGTCTTTTTCCTTCAGTGAAACTGGATACCCAGGTTGGTTATAGGAATTTAAAGAGATTATGCAATGGCATAGAAGTGTGGCAAGTGGTTTTGTTCCCCTGCCCACTTTTTTCTCCCCTTAGTTGCTTTACTAATATGATTCTGAGACAAGGAAAATGCATTGCAACTAATTCCCACTCAGAAACACAGAATATTTTTATGCTAGCAATGATATAAAGATCATTGAGTTCAATATCCTCATTTTACAGATGAGAAATCTAAGGTCCCAAGTGATGCCCCAGGTCACAAAGCTAGTTAGCATGACAGTTGAGACCAAAAAGAATGTCTCCTGAATCCCATGTTAATCCATTTGGTATTAAATCACACTAATTTGGGTAGATTTCTATTCTTTTTCTGTTTGCATATTTCATTTTAAAATTAATGACTGCAAATGTGTATCTAAAATTGGGCTATATTCACTTCATAATTTTCAGAAAGTAATCCTAACTATAAATAGATTATGCCAGAGTTCAGGCTTTGAAAGAAAAAGATCTGAGCTTCATTCTTGAATCTGCTATTTATTAGCTGAATAACCTTGGGCAAGTCATTCAATTTCTCAGAGCCTCTGTAACCTCATTTGTTAAATGGGAAATGTTAACACCTATCTCAAATAATTACCGTGATGATTATATATGAGATAAACTCTGAATGCAAAGAGCCAAATTAGAACAGAGTTCAGAACCTACTAAGTCCATAAAAAAGTTAACTTCCTTTCTCTCACTCAGAGTCTGCAGACTCCAATCCCCCAAAAATATAACATCATACTTTGGAGGGTTTCATGTTACAACACCTAAGTCAAGATGTAAGGAATGATAATAGGGTCTTGGGCAGTCATGATTGCTAATAGAATTCAGAATATCAGTTTTAAGTTTGTTTTCAAAGTTAAATAGAAATGCAGGCAGCTTTAAAGTGTCTTTGAAACAAGCTGGCTTTCTTCTCCTCCTATTTCCATTAAAAAATCACATATAAATTCCTCTTTTCTGATAACGAGAGAAAAAGAGAACTATCAGCAGGAAATTTTTACCTATGATTGATGCTTCCAGTCAGCTTAAAACAGCAAGTATCTCAGATGTAAAAATTCTGACACATCACTTTCTGACAAAACTACATTAAACAGCCACAAGTTCAATCCATTAAGTCAACTCTGTAAAATGACAAAATTAAGTCTTTGATATTAATAATCTTCAAATAGTTCTCTTCCTCCCCCAGTTCTCTAAACTGAATCTTTTTTTTTTTTTTTGGTCTCGTTTCCAGGGTGGGATTGCATTTTACCCTGCTTTTGATTGGCAGGATGAATAGACAGTGCACAAGTTTACTTCCTGGGCATCAGATTGTGATGTTAAATTGCGCAGTCACAGGGAAGCAGAGCTGGGGGAAAAGAGGTGAGAAATGGAATTGCTTTCCTCCAAGATCCCCAGTGGGTATATAATATTTTAAACTGTATCTTGATTTTCTTCTTTCAGATTATCAAAATATTTTCCTCTTGTTATTCCAAGGAGCCACATTTTTTTTAAAGGTTAATGATGAATATATTTCAGGGCCTATTTTATGGCCGAGAAAACTGAAGCAAAGTGGTAAAGCAAATATATCTGTATCACACAACTTGTTAATAGCATTGCTACAAATCATTATTCTGATTCCCAGCCCAGAAATATTCTGGTTTTGACTTAATAGCAAAATGGGTAAGCCCAAAGGGGAAAAAATAACTAGTCCTCAAGTATGAATTATAGGCACTCTACAATTGTTGATTTATACCAATATGGACTCTAACTAGCCCCAATAAATTAAATATTTTCTTAAACTCAGCTGTACATCTTGAAGCCATTGAAAGTGTGTGTTTGTGTGTAAATTCAAGTTGTGTAGATGAATGGAGAGATAGATATATAATACATGTGTCTGAATATTTGTGTTTAGTGGGTATTTGACTTAGAAAAGGGTAATAGTAACAATGATTATTCAAGAAGCCAAGTTTCAGAATTATTTCAAATCTAGAGCCAATAAGATTTGCTGTACTTGGTGAAGATTCAGATGTAAGGCATGAGAGAGGAGGTGACTAATTTTTCTGTCCTAAGAAACTAAGAGATGTGAGTTTCTACTTGCAGAGATAAATTGATTATAGAAGGAAGAAGTATATCAGGAGATGGATGTGAATCCAGGGTCCACCTCCAGACATTTTAAGTTTGTTCATTAGACATCCAGGTGGGGATATAAATAGACAATGATACATATGAGTCTAGAATTCAGAGGAAAGGTTGAGTTAGAATGCACAAAGTACTTAAATTATTTATCACCATGATATTGGATGTGATCAACCATGCAGTGAGTGAAAATAGAGAGGAAGAAAGTTGGAGCTTGTAATATTCCCTTGCTCAGAAGTCCCAAAGTTAAAGATATCAGTAAGAGACTTTAAAGATGAGTAAACTGAGAGGATCACTATTAGCAGTATTAAGAGATCAAGTAAAGAAGTATTTCAAGAAAAAATGTCATCAGCTGTGCTCATTGCTGCTCACAGGAAAAGTAAGATGAGGACTGAGATTTGATCAAATTTGGCAAAGGTAATGCCATCGATGCCTTATTAAGACCATGTGGCAGAGAGCTGTCAAAGTAAATTTCTTTTTTTAACTTTACAATATTGTATTGGTTTTGCCATATATCGAAATGAATCCACCACAGGTATACATGTGTTCCCCATCCTGAACCCTTCTCTCTCCTCCCTCCCCATACCATCCCTCTGGGTCATCCCATTGCACCAGCCCCAAGCATCCAGTATCGTGCATCGAACATGGACTGGCGACTCGTGGAAATGGCAACCCACTCCAGTGTTCTTGCCTGGAGAATCCCAGGGATGGGGAGCCTGGTGGGCTGCCATCTATGGGGTCGCACAGAGTCAGACACGATTGAGGTGACTTAGCAGCAGCAGCAGCAATGCCATTCTCCCAAATCATCCCACTCTCTCCCTCTCCCACAGAGTCCAAAAGACTGTTCTATACATCAGTGTGTCTTTTGCTGTCTCATATACAGGGTTATTGTTACCATCTTTCTAAATTCCATATATATGTGTTAGTATACTGTATTGGTGTTTTTCTTTCTGGCTTACTTCACTCTGTATAATAGGCTCCAGTTTCATCCACCTCATTAGAACTGATTCAAATGTATTCTTTTTAATGGCTGAGTAATACTCCATTGTGTATATGTACCACAGCTTTCTTATCCATTCATCTGCTGATGGACATCTAGGTTGTTTCCATGTCCTGGCTATTGTAAACAGTGCTGTGATGAACATTGGGGTACACGTGTCTCTTTCAATTCTGGTTTCCTCAGTGTGTATGCCCAGCAGTGGGATTGCTGGATCATAAGGCAGTTCTATTTCCAGTTTTTTTTGAGTGAAGAAAGGATGTTCTGCTAAGCAAGAGATCTGAGAAATGGGGGTGGGGGGCAACATGCAGATATAAGACCAAGAGAATTACTTTAATGAGATATTAGCACATATGTGTATTAGATGAAATGATCCAGGAAAAAGAAAACTTGATAATATGGGGAAGAAGGAAAAAGCAGATGTCATAACCATAGAAGAGAGGATGGATTTCAGTGTAAACAGAAGAATCAGCCATAAAAAAAAAAATATTAACACAATATTATAAAGAAGAAAGACAAAACACAGGTTCAAATTCAGATAAACTGGCATACTTGTTGTAGAAATATATAAAAGTTCTCTTGCATTTGTCTCTATTTTCTTAGTCAAACATTAAACAAAATCAAGGAAAAATAATGAGGAGGAAGGAGTTATTGGTGACTTGAAGGCATAGGAGACGTTTTAAAATATTTGCCTAAGACAGGATGAAACAAGGGGAATATAATTGGATAACAGGACAACACATATCTGCCATGAATTTAAAGTGAGACCAGACAGTGTGGTTGCGTGATTTTTTTTTTACTTATATTATCTGTCAGTACAGCTGAGAGAAGACTGGTATTTAAATGTAGCCAGGTGATGATGACAGAGGGAGAGAATTGAGAATTGAGGAATTGAGAGTGTATGCAAGAAAAAGAGCATAATGATGGGCCTTATGATGCCATCCAGCTAAGAGGGAAGAGAGGCTAAGTTGTGGTCAGAGAGAGTGAAAGATGAAAATAGTCCAGTGGGTTGGAAACAGTAGAGGGATTGAAGAACTGTTGGCTATGAGGACATTAGAGGAAGTAAGATGGCAAGTTGGGGGTTGCAGTTTGAAACTGTGTGTCTGAAATAGGGGTTTGGAAAAAATGGAGTTAGACAGCTAGGGTGGAGTGCAGGAGAACATCACTGGAGATGAGGTGCTTCAAAAACTCAGAGGACAACTTACTGGGAGCATCTCTTCTGTGAAAATTGAAACGTTCAAGATTTATGACAGAAGAAATGTTTGCAAGAGACAGTGAGCCAGTTGTCTGGAATTCTCAGCAATGAGTGGCAACAGTTAGAAGGTCTACAGATCTATGGATGATGTGAATGGTCAAATGGTGTATTCCTCAAAGACATAGGAAAAAATTAATGAATATTTATTCTGATGGGCATCAAATATTTAAAAATTAACCCACTGTGTTTTTTTTTCCCCCAATAATGTTCAAACTACAGTTTGAACGTTGACTTCTGCAGCTAAGACACAGAAAAAGCTACTTCACTGTAGGCTCCTCTCTACCAATGTGATCACACAAGAGTTCATTGCACTGTCACACAAAGTGGTTCTTTGAACCCTGGGTGCTTTTCTTTAAAGGTGGGCTTTCTTTATATGGGTGTATATATTTACCTTTAACATACACAAATTATGTATTTACACCTCCATACCCAGCTTTTACAAGTTTAAGCTGGAAGAAAAGTAATCAATATCCAAGATAAACTGAGGAGGTACGAAGCAGAAATACTAAAATGTGTGGAGATAAGCAAAGAAGTTAAACTTCCAAGAAAAATATTTCTTCAACCACAAAATGTCCTGTGCCCGGGGTGAATCCTAGGCGTGTACGTCAAGGTCTCTGGGCCTTACCCTCACCCCTGCAATTCATGGGCTAAAGTGAGAGGCACTTGGACTTCAATCTCAGTATTTGATTTGTGCCCTGGCTAACTGGAGCCCTCTCAACAGGAATTGTGACAACTCTCTTAGCCTGTCCCATTCTGGAATTCTTAGAAATTAGATCTTGATCCCAAACCCTTCATTATTAGCCAGTAAGAAGTCTTAAACGTGGTAGACCACAAAGATCCCTATCATCTTCTGGCTTCAGTTATCACCATCTGGATGAGACCTCTAAAAATGTGACTCATCCCATTGGACACTTCTAGATGACAGATCAATTTTGAGCTTATCCCTTTCTTCCCACAGTGTAGTCAGAACTGCTGACTATCCTTCCTGTGGCCAGCTCCATAATCCAATGAGTTTTCTGATCTTGGTCTTGTGCAGAGCTCACTTTGCAAATATTCTTTCTTCCCACTCCCATTGCTTAGTCCTTGCTGAGTTCCCCAATGTGCCCATAGGCAAAACTTGCCTAGGTCTTGACACAGTAGATTATTTGATACCCTATCTCCAGGTTTTTCTTGGCTCCAGGTCTTTGGTATGTCAATGATTTCAAGGGTGGTTACTTTTTTCCAACCCACAGCAAACACCCTGTCTTTCTCTGTGCGTTCTTTGTCCGACTTCACAGAAACATCACATTAGAGGAAGAAAGCAAAAACAGGAGACACAGACTGGAAACAGTAGAAATTTGAAAAGATATCAATAAGTAGAAGTTAATATATTTATTTCCTTTTCAAAGAAGGAAGTGAGTGTGTATCAATTTATACATAGGGTATGTTATCAATGTATAATAGGAAAGAAAACATGTTAAATCCTATAGACAAGCCAACAGAATATTTTTATCAGCTTATGCAGGTACGATGATGATTGATATATTATTGGTTCCACACAATTCATGCTCTGTTGCTTTTAAAAAGCTCAAAGTTTAAAAGAACTATTGAGAAAATGCCCTCCACCTAATGTTAAGTGAAAAAAAGCAGGATATTAAGTAGTGTGCAATATACTCATAATTCTGTTCCAAAATGGGTCTCTGTGCAGACAAGTCTAAGATACACAGGGGAAATAAACTGAGCCTATCACATTCAGTTTATCTTTGGGACATATCTTATCAATCAGGTAAGTCACTCCTTTTCAAAGAGACAGAATGAATAGGGGTGACACAGACACATGAGAAGGGAAAATATCTTAGACTTGAGGTAGAAGACAAGAGTTAGCAGCTCCGCTCCTCTCAGCCCTCTCCATAACCCAAGGATCAGGACTGTAGTCTACTCAAGATGTCAACTGAAAGAAAAAACTTGATTTGCATGACACAAGAACACTGATATTTTTGACTCTAGAAACAAAGGGGATGTAAAAGCCAGAAGTGACAGGCAAGCTCACCAAGATGAACAGTGGCTAAACTGATTGGGAAGGAGGACCAGTGAAATTCCATGGTGTAGGGTGATTAAGGAAAAGGCAATGGCACCCCACTCCAGTGCTCTTGCCTGGAAAATCCCATGGGTGGAGGAGCCTGGTAGGCTGCAGTCCATGGGGTTGCTGAGGGTCAGACACGACTGAGGGACTTCACTTTCACTTTTCACTTTCATGCATTGGAGAAGGCAATGGCAACCCACTCCAGTGTTCTTGCCTGGAGAATCCCAGGGACGGGGGAGCCTGGTGGGCTGCCGTCTATAGGGTCGCACAGAGTCAGACACTACTGAAGCGACTTAGCAGCAGCAGCAACAGCGTGACTGAAAGATTTTTAAGAACAGTGATGAAAATTTTTTAAGCTACTTGTATTATTGAGATATTTTTCCCTTTCCAAATTTTAAATAAGGCTATTTCACATATAAATGTATGAATTTATACTTCATGTATAAATTTTTTCTGAGTAACATTTCTAAGCCTATGTTTGTGTATAAGTCAAAGCAAATGTGAAATTTTCCATCAGGATGAATAGAATTAAGAGTAAAGTTTGCAAGGGTAGAAATGAGAGCACAGAGGCCAAAGAAGACATGAAAATGACCCCGTGAATTTGCAGAAATATTTTAAAGGGTTTTGTACCTTTACACACCATGGAATTGATGGGAGTATGTGTGTGCTTGTCGCTCAGTCATGTCCGACTCTTAGCGACCTCATAGATGGCAGCCCACCAGGCTCCCCCATCCCTGGGATTCTCCAGGCAAGAACACTGGAGTGGGTTGCCATTTCCTTCTCCAATGCATGAAAGTGAAAAGTGAAAGTGAAGTCACTTAGTCGTGTCCAACTCGTAGCGACCCCATGGACTGCAGCCTACCAGGCTCTTCCGTCCATGGGATTTTCCAGGCAAGAGTGCTGGAGTGAGGTGCCATTGCCTTCTCTGCATTGAATGTCTACAGCACGTCATTTACTATATTGGGCACTAGAAGTACAACAAGGATCCATACCCTCACGGAGAAGCATCAGAAACATTTGATACTCAGGCTCCTATATAAAGCAGGTAGTATGATGTGATGGAAAGCCAGTATAACTAAAATCAGAATTGAATGCATACCTCAACTCTTTCCCAACTAGCTATGTTAAGTGTGACTTATAAGTGTTAGGACTCAACTTTTCTATTTCAAGATGAGATGGATGAATGGATGATATCTAATATTTCCTACAATTCTAATATACCATGATGTGTAGTTTATTACTGGGGGCTTTGTAAAATGAGAAATCCATTTAAAATTCTTATTGTTTATTACAATCAGAAACCAAATGAATAAGTACCAAAATCATCATTGGTCCTATAAAAAGAATGTGACCAAAGACAATGCAACACACAATCCCAAAATAAGTTTCTAAATATGGATTTTTTTGTAAACCTCCATTGGCAGCAACAATATCTGGGCTAGACTGAGAATTTGAAAAGGAAGAGGAGGAGAAGACACTAACATAGTTTAATCACCACAATGAACCAATACGTATGATAGGTGCTTCTCACTGCAATGCAAGAGATGGGAACGATTAAACACCTCTATAAAAGGATATATGCAAAATAAGGAACGAGAAGCTATTTGTACAATCTCAAAGGGCGGGAGAAGAGGTTTGAATCCAAACTTTCTGATTTCATTCACCACGCTTCTCTCACTATATCAAATAGTTTTCTATGTATTAATAGAAAGGTCATCTTACATTTTCTTTGATCTTTCTTTTCTGCATATCTGTTTTCCTTCCATCTCCCATCTCTTCCCAAGATGAGGAAGGGACAAAATTGCCAAAGATATGCTATTTAAAGTAAGTGAATATCTATAATTGAATTTACAAGTGACATACCTATGTGTCCACAACCATATTTAGAAGTGGAACACTGCTCACCTCCTTGCCTGAAGAGCCATTATTCTAACTTCCATCGCCATGAATTGACTTGACCAGTTTTTAAAATGTATGGAGAATAAAATGTATATTGTTTTCATTTGGGCTTCTTTCATTCAAATTATGTTTATGAGATCTACCCATGGTGTTAACTGCTGTAATAAATTTTCACTGCTAACAAATTATATGATGTACTTCAATTCTACTGCTGTTAGATATTTAGGTTATTTCCAGGTTCGGGCTAAGAATATACTTTCATATATGCCTTCTACTAACATATGATTTTTTATCCGGTCTACCCAGTGGAATTGCTGGGTCATAGTTAACTGTTGTAGATTGAAATTTTAGCTGAAGCTCTTTAGCCCATTCTGTCTCCTCTGCTATGGGACTTTGTAGTTGCTTGCATTAAAGGCAGAATATAATTTCCCAGCCTTAACCTTTGGGCTTGGTATTGGAATTTGTGTTGGCCAATGAAATGCAAGCAGAAGTGGTAGTTTGCCAGTTGCATGCCCAGGCCAAGAAGCACTGCAGATTTTCTGCTATCACTATGAAATGAGCGCTCTCTGAGTAGCTAATGTCTTTTTAAACTTGGGCTCCAGAATGAAAACAGCTAGTACACATCTGATCCCAACCTACCCAAAGGGGACAAACCCAAGAGACACATTGCATAAAGCAGAGTCATGCTGAGTTCAGCTTAAATCAGCTAACCCTAAGGCAGCCTGGCAACACAGAGCAGGAAACATTTCTAATTGCGGTAAAACACAGAAACATAAATTTTATCATCTTACCCATTTTAAGTGGACAACTCAGCAGTGTTAAGCACATTTCACATGATTGTGAAATAGGCCTCCAGAAGTTTTTCATCTTACAAATCTCTAAGTCTATAATCATTAGACAACAACCCCCCTTTTCTTAAGTGAAATAATCCAGTCACTCACACACACACAAAAGCAAGAAACTTACCTCACTATGCTAATAGGAGAATACACATGTTCCATTAAGCTAGACCCTGACAAATAGTTTTTCAAAGTAGCTGGACCAATTTATAATCCCGCCAGCACTGTCTGGGAATTCTAGTGACTCCATATTTGCAACTGTGGGTGAGTCAGATACATCCTCCTTTCCTCAGTGGTTCTTCTTCCACCCTCTAGCTTCTTGCTCCTGTGCAGTTAGGAGGAGAAACCTCAACCCGAAATAACGTTCTAAATCGTTTTCACTTGAGACACTAGTGTATACACTTCAACAGCTGTACTAAACTTTTCATGATACTAATGAGGTGGAGTACCGTTTCATAAGTTAATCAATCAACTGAATTTCCTCTTTCCTGAAAGTCTTGTTCAATATTTTGCCCGCTAAGAAAGGGGGTATCGCTTTTTCTTATTGATTCACAGAAAACTTAACATTTTGAATATCAATATTGTGTTGGTTATGTGCACTTCAAACATTTTATCTGACTCTAAAAAGTAGGTTTGTACTCTATTCAAGTGTCTTTTGAGGAAGAAAAATTCTCACTTTTTCAATAAGTATAGTATAGTAATCTATTTGCAGTCATCCATCCATATCCAGGGTCTCTACATCCAGGGATTTAATCAACCTGTCATCATTTAGTATGCTTATGACTGGAGTTGGCTGAATCCAAGGATGTGGAATCCTTGGGTACAAAGGACCAACCATGGGATTTGAACATTCAAAGATTTTGGTATTGGTGGCAGATCCTGGAACCAATCCCCCCTTAGATACTGAGTGATGACTCTACTTGACTATGGGTGAGGGAAAAAGAGAGTTTAAAATTCTAAAGAAAGAATATACATTGCTTCTTTAGAAGGTCACAATGGACATAATATCTAAATTTTCAAAAAAATCTTTATAGAACTAAGTCAGTGTTTACAATCTGCCTTGTGGTGCATTTATGACACAGCTGCCTTAAGAAACTCTTTTCCTACCTGAAGTTTTCCCCACACAGAAAGTTATTTAGGTAACATTTCTTTGACACCCTCACTTCATTCTCCTAGGATAGCTTAGTGTGGGGAAGAAAAATAACAGAGTGTCTCTCTGATTTTGGATTTAAAAAAAACAAAAAGTGTCCGAATGTTTCACAGGTAAAAGAGACCCAGCTGCATCATAATTTCGTTTTTCTTCTTTGGTGAAAATATTGACTCCTCCTATTCTCATAGCACAGTTTACAGTACGAGCATACCTCTGAGATATTGCAGGTTCAATCTTGGCCCACAGCAATAAAGTAAATATCGCAATAAAGTGAATATCGCAATAAAGCAAGCCACACAATCTTTTTGGTTTTCCAAGTACATATGAGTTACATTTACACTATAGTTTATTAAGGATCCAATTTTATTATATCTAAAGAAAATGTACATATCTTAATTTATAAATACTTGACTGCTAAAAAACTGCTAATCATCATATGAGCCTTCAGCAAATCATTTTTTTTTGCAATAGTAACATCAAATTTAACTGATAATAGATCAATATGGCAAATAAAATAATCAAAGAGTTTGAAATATTGCAAGAATTACCAAAGCATGACACAGAGGCACAAAGTGAGCAAATGT
The DNA here is from genome assembly GCF_003369695.1 of Bos indicus x Bos taurus. NCBI lineage: Eukaryota > Metazoa > Chordata > Mammalia > Artiodactyla > Bovidae > Bos > Bos indicus x Bos taurus. Next base: position 17,844,630 of record NC_040083.1, on the reverse strand, counting down.
TTTTGGAAAAATGGTACCAAGAGACTTGCTTGGCACAGAATTGCCATGAACCACCAAATTCTTTAAAAAAAAAAAAGTTAGATCTGCAAAGTACAATAAAAAAGTGCAACAAAACAATATACGCCTGTATTTTGTAGTTCCACTGAATATTAGGTAAAGTCCAATATTAAACGTAGAGTCAATACAGGTTTCAGGACCTTGTAGAGTGAAGATGAGGGCAAGAACAGTGATAGAAAAGGGTAAGGCAAGAAAGGGAGCAGGGGCAGGAGGAAGAAAAATATGGAATAGAAAGAAAAACAGGCTGGAAAAAGAAAGGTGGAGAAAGGACAAGACAAAGGAAAACACCACCATATAGTAACAAAATAGACTTGGCATCTTTGAATAATACTATGAGTCTTCATTAAATGCCCATCCTTAAATGTTATTTTAAAATACAGTTGACCCTGGAACAATGGAGGAGTTAGAGGTGGCTTACACCTGTGTAGGTGACCCCTAATCCATGCACATCGGAAATTAACTTCACAGTCAGCACTCTGTGCCCAGTCTCACATGCACACATTCAACCAACCACAGATCGTTAGTACAGTTACATATTTATTAAAGGAAAATTCACATAGAAGTGAACCCACAAAGTTCAAAGCTATGTTGTTCAAGGGTCAACTGTACACCATCTATTTTGCAAACATTTCATGTTATGCCCATTTTCAGTAAATTTTAGGCTGGCTGAATGCCTAAACATGCTTTGGACCCATAGATAATAAAAAGAGGTTAACACTCTAGTTTCTTTTATGACAAATTGTTACTAAAAACCTCTTCTAATTTAAGAAAAATTTCAGATCTGCACAGTTAAAAAAAAAACACAATAAATCAATATATATCCTGTCCACTGCTTTTGAACAGTGGATAAAAATTTGGTGTCTTTTATTGAGGTATCCTTTTTGGTGCTCAGTCATGTTCAACTCTTTTGTGACTCCATGGACTGTAGCCCCCCAAGCTTCTCTGTCCATCAAACTTCTCAGGTGAGAATCCTGGAGTGGGTAACCATTTCCTTCTACAGGGCATCTTCCTGACCCAGGGATCAAACCCGTGTCTCCTGCATTGGCAGGCAGATTCTTTACCACTAGCACCACCTGGGATTACCAATAGAGCTAAAGTTCAACTCATCATCCCTTTAAACTAGACTAATTTACCAGGAGACCCTCTTTGAAGTTTGGTGTGCATCACTCTCTTGTAGTCTCAGTGCCTCTCTAGGTCTTCCTGCTTTACTACAACTTTGGTGGTGCTGGTTTAGCCACTAAGTCGTGTCTGACTCTTAAGAGACCCCATGGACTGTAGCCCGCCAGGCTTCTCTGTCCATGGGATTTCCCAGGCAATAATACCGGAGTGGGTTGCCATTTCCTTCTCCAGGGGATCTTCCCAATTCAGGAATCAAATCCAGGTCTCCTGCATTGGAGGCAGATTCTTTACCAATTGAAAGTCACTGCAAGGAAAGTCACTGCAACTTTGGACAATCCAAATCCATCTAGATAACAGAGGTGGTCTCAGTAATTTATTCATGCTGCCCTCTCCTCTTCTAATGCACTCCACCATAAGGATTTGTGTTTATAGCTTTGACCTTTAGTACAACCACCTAGTATGTCCCTGTAATTCTTCCACTATCATTAAAGTAAGGATAAATATATAAAATTTTATATTATGCCCTTTTATGATTTATATATTTCATTCTTACTATTCAGTTCAGTCGCTTATTTGTGTCCAACTCTGAGACCCCATGAATCACAGCACGCCAGGATTAGTCAGTGTATTTGGAGTCTAATTTGTCTTTACATGATAACTGTATGTATCTCTACCCTGATCCTTCATGGATTTGTAGGTCTTAAAGTGTTTACCAGGAGTAGGAAATGGAAACCCACTCCAATAACTTGCCTGGACATTCGATGGACAGAGGAGACTGGAGGGCTACAGTCCATGGGGTCACAAAGAGTCAGACATGACTGAGTGACTAAGCACAAGGTGTTACTATCACGGAACACTCTCTCCCTTTTCTTTCTAGGTTGTTTGTATACCGGCAGCACATTGCAGGCACTGTTAGATGTGTGTTGAATAAATTAATGCACAAAGCATATTGCATAAATGAATGAATGAATCAATCCATCAAAATCTATAACAAATATTCATAAAGCCAGAACCTAAATTCAAGATTTCTCAGACCAACTTCACAGTACTTTCCACTTATCCAAATTAAATATCAAAACAGACTATAGGTGTCTGAATATACTATTGTTAGGTTAGAAAGGAAAAAATGTTATACCAGATTAAGATGTCAGATTTTTTCTTAGCATGTCCTCATCCTGTATTTTATATAATTTTAGGGCACAGAAAAATGCATAGCTGAAATTCTACATCAGTTAGTATCAAATGATTCCAATATGTTTTTAAGATTTTGGTTTCAGGAGTGAAACAAATGGATCATGGAGAATGAATGCAGTAGATCATTACACAAGCGATCAGTCAGCATCTTTGCCTACGCATTAAGGTTACTGAGTGAACAGCTCAGATTTATAATAGCCGAATTTCATGCCAGCGTAAAAACCACAACCTACCCTGAGTTATCACGAGACATCAAAAAGAAAGTATGGTGATAATATATCCATCCAATTGCTACATAAACGGAAACACTGTAAGAAAGGTGGCTGAACACCTTGATAACCTAATTCATAATGTCTCTAAAAAGCCATACGATGATTTAGGGGAAATAATGAATGCCAGATAAAGATATATATAATTTAAGAAATATATGTATCATACATATTTAAGTCTTGAAACTCAAGCACTGTATTAGATTTGTCTAGAATTGTCTACTAAAAGCTAAAATGTTCTGATTTTTTCTGCTGTCAAGACATCTTTACACAGTTTTATTAAAGTTACTAAGTTTGAAAATTTATCTTCCCCAAATTTTTCTAAAGAGAATTTCAGATGCAGCGATACTACACTGGCTTTCAAGACAGACAAACCAGACTTAAAATGTTACCCTAGGTAAATTAATTTCTCTGAAGTTCAGTTTTCTCAGTACATAAAATTGGCATAATTACACTGCAGCAAAACCAGGGCAGTATGTTCACCAAAACCAGAGTCATTTTTATCTTGGGAAGACTGGCTGCCTAAATTTATCAACCTCCATTATGGTAAGTTTGGGGTATGAGACTCAACTGGTCAATGAAACACTGGGGAAAAGTAAATAAGCCATTAATAAGCCTGGTCTTATTTCCTAAAATTCATTGGAAGGACTGATGCTGAAGCTGAAACTCCGATACTTTGGCTACCTGATGCGAAAAACTGACTCATTTGGAAAGACCTTGATGCTGGAAAAGATTGAAGGCAGGAGGAGAAGGGGACAACAGAGCATGACATGGTTGGATGGCATCACCGACACAATGGACATGAGTTTGAATAAACTCCGGGAGTTGCTGATGGACAGAGAGGCCTGGCCTGCTGCAGTCCATGGGGTTGTGAAGAGTCGGACATGACTGAGCAGCTGAACTGAACTGATTTCCTAAAACGTCCTTTTTAATGTTTCATATGCAGCACTAGTGGAAAAGAACCTGCCTGCCAATGGAGGAGACAAAACAGATGAGGGTTGGATCCCTGAGTCAAGAAAATTCCCCTGGAGGAGGGCATGGCAGCCCACTCCAGTCTTCTTGCCTGGAGAATCCCATGGAGAGAGGAGCCTGGCAGGCTACAGTCTATGGGGTCGAAAAGAGTCGGGCATGACTGAAGTGACTCAGCACAGCACAGCACATACTCCTTTCACCTGCTAATCAGTCTTCTTGTATAGACCTCAAGGTCATTGAGGGTGGTAGAATCATAAGATAGAAGAAGCCTAGATTCTGAATAATTCTAATGAGTAGAACTTTCTTGTTCAGGCCTCCACATCAGGCCAACCCCCACTGACCTATACTGGACTGTGACGTAAGGATATTTTACTGAGTTGAGCCACTAATATGCTGTGAACATTTATTACGGCAGTAAGCCTACTCTAACTAATACAAAAATCTATTTTAAAGAGCAAGTGAGGGGTAAAATAAATTAATGACTGTAAGAACCTTGATGGTGGTGGTTTAGTCACTAAGTCGTGTCTGACTCTCGTGAACCCAGGACTGTACCCTGCCAGACTCCTCTGTCCATGGGATTGATTTCCCAGGCAAGAATACTGGAGTGGGTTCCTTCTCCAGGGGATATTCCCAGCCCAGGGACTGAACCCAGTCTCCTGCACTGCAGGCAGATTCTTTACCAACTGAGCTCCACCTTAAGGCAGTTTAATAGAGTATCTGGAACTTACTATGAGGTCAGTTCTCCTTCGTCTGTTTAGCAGGGTAATCCAAACATATCCAGACTCTACATTTCATTTTTTTTTTTTTTAACATTCTTTAGCCTATGGATTCTGCACTCATCTCACAAGCTAGTAAAGTAATGCTCAAAATTCTCCAAGCCAGGCTTCAGCAATACATGAACCATGAATTCCAAGATGTTCAAACTGGTTTTAGAAAAGGCAGAGGAACCAGAGATCAAATTGCCAACATCCGCTGGATCATCGAAAAAGCAAGAGGGTTCCAGAAAAACATCCATTTCTGCTTTACTGACTATGCCAAAGCCTTTGACTGTGTGCATCACAATAAACTGTGGAAAATTTTGAAAGAGATGGGCATACCAGACCACCTGACCTGCCTCTTCAGAAACTTGTATACAGGTCAGGAAGCAACAGTTAGAACTGGACATGGAACAACAGACTGGTTCCAAATAGGAAAAGGAGTACGTCAAGGCTGTATATTGTCACCCTGCTTATTTAACTTATATGCAGAGTACATCATGAGAAACGCTGGTCTGGAAGAAGCACAAGCTGAAATCAAGATTGCCAGGAGAAATATCAATAACCTCAGATATGTAGATGACACCACCCTTATGGCAGAAAGTGAAGAGAAACTCAAAAGCCTCTTGATGAAAGTGAAAGTGGAGAGTGAAAAAGTTGGCTTAAAGCTCAACATTCAGAAAACTAAGATCATGGCATCCAGTCCCATCACTCCATGGCAAATAGATGGGGAAACAGTGTCAGACTTTATTTTTAGGGGCTCCAAAATCACTGCAGATGGTGACTGCAGCCATGAAATTAAAAGGCGCTTACTCCTTGGAAGGAAAGTTATGACCAACCTAGATAGCATATTCAAAAGCAGAGACATTACTTTGCCAACAAAGGTCCATCTAGTCAAGGCTAAGGTCTTTCCAGTAGTCGTGTATGGATGTGACAGTTGGACTATAATGAAGAATTGAGGCTTTTGAACTGTGGTGTTGGAGAAGACTCTTGAGAGTCCCTTGGACTGCAAGGAGATCCAATCAGTCCATCCTAAAGGAGATCAGTCCTGGGTGTTCATTGGAGGGACTGATGCTGAAGCTGAAACTCTAATACTTTGACCACCTGATGCAAAGAGGTGACTCATTTGAAAAGACCCTGATGCTGGGAAAGATTGAGGGCAGGAGGAGAGAAGGGGATGACAGAGGATGAGATGGTTGGATGGCATCGCTGACTCAATGGACATGGGTTTGGGTGGACTCTGGGAGTTGGTGATGGACAGGGAGACCTGGAATGCTGCCGTTCATGGGGTCACAAAGAGTTGGACATGACTCAGCGACTGAACTGAACTGACCCTATGGATTCTTGACCCTTTTCCAATTATGTGTAAAAAAAAAAAAAAAATACCTTCTGCAGATAATAATTAACTTCACAGTGATAGTGTACAGTTGTTTTTTAAAGGCTATTTTCTATTATTAAAATCATCACTTCTTTTTACCTTTTCATCCAACACTTTTTTACACAGACAGATAGCTTGAAATATGGTTTGGGGAAATAATGTGATACACAATGTCATTTGAATGTATGCCATAATATTTATACCCTAACATGAAATTATTTTTGGGTGCATTAGGACAAATCTATGACTCACAGAAAGTTTGTGTAATTATAACAAAGTACGCAAGGGACAGCCAGTAGACTGCCCTCTTGCACCTACAGAAAATGAGGGGGACAGCAGAATGCCTGTTGATAACTTAATTGCTATTAAAATGTGTGAGGTGATTCCAAAATAAATCAGGATGATCTGGTCTTTTTTTTTTTTTTTTAATTCCTCTTTAGCAAAACCCATTTTAAAGTGGGGTGGGCGTAAGCAGTGGTGGAGTGAAGCCATCGATCTAGGCTAAGGGAATTTATGACCCAAAACTCCCTAAAATTTGTTTTGAATTACCCTGTGCACATTTCACACTTTGAAATGAGCGTCTGAGGAGTTTTATACATATAGATATATTTGTTGGCTTCCTGACATTAATTCAAGTCTTTTTACAGGGTTATTTGCAAAAGCTTTATGGCTGTGACCTCTGCCTTCAGAATACAAATGTTCCTGAAAATCTGGACACAACTTTGAAAACCAAGAATCAGTATCACTTTGCCACTGGCTCTCATTGTTTAAGTCTCCCTTTTACTGCACGCCTACTGTGAACCAATCTTGTGGAGAACTCTGCATGTGCTATTTTATACACTCCTCGTGACAACCCTATGAGGCTGATAGCAACATCAATCACTACACTGCACAGGAGAAAACTAGACTTAAAAGAGGTTCAATCACTGCTCTTGACCCTAAAGCCCAAGAGCTTTCTGGTCTAAGCGAGTCTTGTCAATAATGAGCACAGAGATAACAGATACGTTATGGTATGCATCCGCTGTCACTGCAAAACTGCCCTTTCCACTCTATCACTAACAGTGTGAGTGTGTTTTCCTATCTGTAGATCTCTCTTCCTGCCACTCATCTCCTCCAGGCTTGGCAGTGGATAGTAGGTCCATTTACTGTGTATATGTGGTAAGAAAACATTTTCCTTAGCTTCATGGAACATTGGTTATTAAATCAGAACCAACTCCAAAACTGCCTGCAGCCTTGGAGACTGTCCTAGCCTTTTTGCTCATTACCACTCAGCATCTTATTCTCACCAAGCCACTTCCAGCTGTCTGTTCCCGTTGAAGAGATGCTCTGATCCCCCCACATGATTCTTATTAAGTTCCTTATCTCATCCTCCAGAGGCAATGCCTGAGGCAACGCCTGAGGCAACGATGTGAACGCCACAAGTCAAAATGTATACAATTGGTTAGAAGTTAAAAAGCAGCCAACCTAGGGCTGCACACTGAATTGGTCATAATTAAAGTGAATGGTTTTAAGACCTAAAATTTCAAGTGTTGCCTTCACATCTTTGAGCCTCACAGGACCACAAGGGCCTCACCATGCATTCCCTCTACTCTCAATAGATCTATACCCTGACCCAATACCCAATGGGGAAGGCTTCTCATCTGGCAACTTAACCCACCAGCCAGATTAGCTTCACTCCACCTGGTCCTCAACCCAATAAGTTTCAATCTGCTGCCAACCCATGGAGTTGTTCCAATAATTCAATTACACACTCGTGCAGGGATCAGAGGGTACCCCACCCTCCTGTTACTACAAAGAGTGTCTCCAACAGCCCTTTCTTCTCTCTTTGTATGGCTCAGCATGGTGTGCAGTGTACTCTCCCCCCACCCACGCCATGAGAGTGCCTAATAAACTACTGTAAAGTTCACCTGTCAAATGCCAGGCGTCATATATTCAGCCATCTCAGACTATGGTGGAAAAAAGGTGAATTCATCAACAAGGTGAATAAGAGATGATCAAACCATTGGTTCCTGGTATTTACATATTTCAGAAGCACATTTGGAGGGGGAAAGGCCCACAATAACTTATTATTTATGATTAGTTCATGATTAAGTACACTTTAACTGCCAAAATGAGAAAAGACAATCTTAGAATAAAAACAGTCCTTTAAATTGAACAGTTAGGTTGAACAGTTAAATCTAGTCTCACAGAAACCCACTACACTGCCTTTATTTTTCTCTTTGTGTTACACATTGGTGAAAGGTTGAAGAGAGACGAGCATGGTCTGGAGACAGACGTGTGATCAACACTGGATCACGTGTCTAGAGTCATCCACTATGAACTGGAAATAAACTGACTCTGCTGCTACTCTTGTTTATACCTGCATAAGACATTTTCCTAACAGTTGCCAAGTTTTGGTAAAAGAAAGGATACAACGTTTGGGCTACTGTTAGCACCAAATCAAATGTTCAGTCAACCTGAGGATCTTCTCTAAGACCCGTGGCTACAACAACCAAATCATTGAGTATTTTACTTTTTATCAATACTGCCTTGAACTTGGTCCACTCTGCTTATTCCATGTGGAGACTGATGTACCTGTTTTTTTGTTTTTTTTTTTTTTTTTGACAATCTGATTGATTTAATGCATTGATTTTTAAACATACATATTCCAACAGTTGCAAATTTTATTTTATTTTTTTTTAATTTTATTTTATTTTTAAACTTTACATAATTGTATTAGTTTTGCCAAATATCAAAATGAATCCATCACAGGTATACATGTGCTCCCCATCTTGAACCCTCCTCCCTCCTCCCTCCCCATACCATCCCTCTGGGTCGTCCCAGTGCACTAGCCCCAAGCATCCAGTATCGTGCATTGAACCTGGACTGGCATCTCGTTTCATACATGATATTTTACCTGTTTAATTCGTGTGAATAATTAAATGTGACATTTAGAACTCAGACCAGAAGTCTTTGGCACAAAATCAAACATCTCATTAGGGCCTGGGCAAGGTTACTCTAAAAGCTGCTCATGGAAACTGTCTAACGTGATAAACAATACAGGATTAGTGAAATGAGTACGTGTGCTCAGTCCCTCAGTCGTGTCCGACTCTTTGAGACCCCATGGGCTATAGCCCGCCAGACTCCTCCATCCATAGCATTTTCCAGGCATGAATACTGGAGTGGGTTTCCATTTCCTTCTACAAAGGATCGTCCCAACCCAGGGACTGAACCCCTTTCTCCTGCATCTCCTGCATTTACAGAGGGACTTTTTACCACTGAACCACCTGTGAAGCCCATTAGTTAGTTAAATACATTTTGATAAAATTATATTCTGGAAAAGTACATAATCATCAAAAAGAATAATATATATCTATGTGTGTTACTATGAAAAGATATTCTTAAAAGGTTGCAAATTTGAGGATGAGATACACAGTATGTCCAACTGTGTAAGAGAAAAAGATTATATATTAATATATGTTTATATATATGCATAAAATTTTCCAAAAAATAGAAATGGTTAAAATGTCACCTCTTTAGCAACAGACAAAAAAAGACCAATTAAGGATTTACTTACAAACATCAGCAGTGTAGCCAGTCAGAGGTTGATTAAACAATGTCCAACAGTTTAGATTTTAGATTCATAAAGTAGCAAAAGTGACATTTTCTTATGAAAATATAAAAGGCTAAACTAGAGTATTAGTCTAAGAGAGGTCCATCTAATCCCTCAAAGAGCTAGAATAATAAGGAAAGGTTAGTGTGTTACTCCAGAGAAGGCAATGGCACCCCACTCCAGTACTTTTGCCTGGAAAATCCATGGACAGAGGAGCCTGGTAGGCTGCAGTCCATGGGGTCGCTAAGAGTCAGACACAACTGAGCAACTTGACTTTCACTTTTCACTTTCAGGCATTGGAGAAGGAAATGGCAACCCACTCCAGTATTCTTGCCTGGAGAATCCCAGTGATGGCGGAGCCTGGTGGGCTGCCGTCTATGGGGTCGCACAGAGTCAGACACGACTGAAGTGACGTAGCATAGCATAGCATAGTGTGTTATTCGGAGAAGGCGATGGCACCCCACTCCAGTACTCTTCCTGGAAAATCCCATGGACGGAGGAGCCTGGTGGGCTGCAGTCCATGGGGTCGCTGACAGTCGGACACAACTGAGCGACTTCACTTTCACTTTTCACTTTCTTTCATTGGAGGAGGAAACGGCAACCCACTCCAGTGTTCTTGCCTGGAGAATCCCAGGGACGGGGGAGCCTGGTGGGCTGCCGTCTATGAGGTTACACAGAGTCGGACACAACTGAAGCAACTTAGCAGCAGCAGCAGCAGTGTGTTACTAGCCTAAATGCAGTTACCAGAGAAGACAATGGCACCCCACTCCAGTACTCTTGCCTGGAAAATCCCAGGGACAGAGGAGCCTGGTGGGCTGCAGTCTGTGGGGTTGCTAAGAGTCGGGCACGACTGAGCGAATTCACTTTCACTTTTCAGTGTGTTACTAAAAAGGACTTTTTAATCTATGGTAATGCTTTAACTGCTACTACCTGGAAAGCTCATATATTGGAAGTTCAATATTGGACATGAAGACACTGCAGAGAAGAACGGCTGCATGGCACATGCACACCATCTGAATTTGTATAGCTTTAGAACAATATGGCCAACAAGACAGATTTTGCTGCATCGTGTAACTCTCAATTATTGTAATTAAGGACCCTGTTAGGAGAGCATCTTCATTATTGTCCATTTAAACATTTAAGACAATATAGAACAAAAAATTTACTTTTAACTAAGAAGCTAATGTGGGCAAATATTCTAAAAATACAAACTCAGCTAAGAGCAATCCAGATTCATGATAGCAAGATCATATCAACCAAGTAACTTGGGCATCATCTGTCATGGACAATTTGTTATTATAGTCATCTCTAGGTTTCCACCGGCTTCCCTGGTGGCTCAGACGGTAAAGACTCAGCCTGCAGCATAAGGGATCCCTGGGTAGGGAAGATACCCTGGAGAAGGAACTGGCAACCCACTCCAGTATTCTTGTCTGGAGAATCCCACAGACAGAGGAGCCTGGTGGGCTACAGTCCATGAAATCCCAAAGAGTCGGACATGACTGAGCAGCTAACACTTGGTCACTAGGTATCCACTGCATGGAGGCCATGCTTGTAGCTCTTCAATTTTTAGTAATAAGTACCTAATTCTTCTTTGGGTTACCAACTAATGTGTAACAAATCACTCAAAATTTCCTGCAGTAGAACACTACCAGTTTATCATTCTCAGAGAGTCTATGATTCAGGCATGTGCACAACCCACAGGCGAGATGACTTGATCCTGCTCCATGGCATTTAGGACTAGAATCTTCTGGAACAAAAGTCAGTAAACTTCTCTCTTTAAAATGCCAGAGGATAAATATTTACAGCCTTGTGGTTCACAAACAATGCCTGCTGCATTTTGTGTTTTTCTACTTATAATTTATTTTAAAATAAATTTTAGCTCACAGGTGTCACAAGAGCAGCCTGCAGGCTAGATTTGGTTCACACACTATAAGTCAGCCAAGCCCTAACCTGGAAATGTTTACATCATCATATTTAGCACCTAGACTGGGACAACCGAAAGGCTAGATTCAGTTGAGACTGAACCAGAGCATCTACACAGAATCTCTCTAGGTGGCTTGGGTTTTTCACAGCCCCGTAGCTGAGTTGAGATGGAGTGTCCTGACAGCAAGCGTTCCAAAAGTATGAGGAGAAACCTGTATGTTTCCTCTTCAACAAACTCCAAAGTTCACCCAGTATTACTTCACTGTATTTCAATCATAACAAGTGAGTCACAGAAATCAACCTTGTAAATTCAAAGGCAAGATAATCAGACTCCACGTCTTGTTGCTCACATTACACTGGACCATGTGAGATGGGAGATACTGTGGTGGCCACCTTTGCAAACTCAGTCTGCCAGAACCCTTCTACGATTCACAAACTATATATGCATATAGATATACACAGGTCAGTATTTGCACACAAGACTATGGTAACATTGTACAGTCAGGTTTCTTATGTATTTCTGACTGCCTGAATCCTCCCTTATGAATTCTGTTGCACACAGAACAAAATCATTGTATGGTCGTAATATCCCCTTTTCGGTAATGGAAACTACAACCTATACTTTAGAAGTGAACATACAGCGTTACCATCTAAAACCTTCTAGACTCCCAGAAGTATTTGCTACATATTCCCACTTTGAAGATCCAAATTACAACCAGCACGTAGACTAAGGGAAAATGCAAATAAACAGGTAACTGAGAATACAAGAAGAAATTTTAAAATGCAAGCAAGCTTATTGCTTGGAAAAGGCTTCCCTAGTGACTCAGTGGTAAAGAATCCATTTGCCAGTGTAGGAGCCCTGGGTTCAATCTCTGGGTCAGAAAGAGCCCCCTGGTGAAAAAAATGGCAACCCACTCCAGTATTCTTGCCTGAGAAATCTCATGGACAGAGGAGTCTGTTGGGCTAGCGTCCACTGGGTCACAAAGAGTCAGACACAAAGTAGCAACTAAACAACAACAATAATCATTACCATCCTCCCGCATATAAATTTTCTACTTAATTATTTTCAGGAGAGTATCTGTGTTAAGTAGGAATCAGAAGTACATGACAAGAGGTAGAATTTTAAAGCAAGGTTTGTCTGGGGAAATCGCTTTCCAGCTCTTCTTTTCCACAGACACTAGAAATAGGGAATATCCTCAAGTCAAATAAAGCCTTCTTTCACGTAGATGTACTTTACATCATGTGCAGCAATATGTAAGCCTCATTTTTTTTTTTATAGTGAACAGTTACCGCACGGCCACTCAGTTTTTATGAGACATTTTTTTAATTTGGAACATAAATTAAATATTTATGCCAGAGTGGCCAAAATGAAGACAGATAGCTCTAGCAAACAATTCTCTTAATAAAATTCAATCACTGTGATGCAAACTGCTGTCAAAAGGGTAAATGCAAGTTAACTTTTTAAAAAGTTTTGCTTCATGACCCATGGAATTAATAACTCATGTCATGAACACTGAAAATGGAATGCATCTTTACATTTTTGTACTCCTTTGTGTTCCTGCAAGTGTTTTTTAATTTATTTAATGTCCATCTTTCTTGCAAGGGGTCCTTTCAAAGTTAAAAATATAATTATATTTTCCCAGCTAATTAAAATGTCAATCATTTATTTTGGCATATTAAGTATAATGGCTGTTACCCAAGTTTTCTTTTCATTTAGATTCTGATTATTTTGTCATGTCACTCAAAAATCTATGCTTTGCAACTTGTCCAAGATTTTTTCCCCTCATTAGCATAAAACATCTTAGAGTCCTGCTGGTAGTGCTTTATCTAGTGCATGAAATGATTGGGATAATAAACAGCTGGAAACCAAAATGTTATACACTGGCAGGGAAATAAATGAATATAAACTTTCTTCTCTACCACCCCTTGTAATTTTGTATATTGAGTTTCAGAATTAAAAAGTTCCAGAAATGCATACTGGAAGATTGTCTATTAGACTCTTTTCTTCTTCCTCTATTCTCAATTATTATTATCATTTTTACCAGTTCTGATTTTCTACTTCTTTTCTCTATCCTCATTGTCTACTTTCTCCCTAAGATGAGGTGCTCTTTTTAAATTTATTTAATGTCCATGTTTCTTACAAGGGCTCCTTTCAAAGTTAAAAATATAATTATATTTTTTTCATCTAATTAAAATGTCAATCATTTATTTTGGCATATTATGATGAATATAATCTCTCTAAATGTATAACTCCTAAATGATATCTAAAATCGTGGCCAGCTTTAGTATTCCTGACTTTAAAAAACTTCTCAATATAATCCAGAGGTTCTAGGATAGCAAATATGTTAGAGGAACAGGTGTAAAGGGCATATTTTTGTTCTCTTTCTCTTTACTCATGACAGTATTTTATCATTTTCTTATTTCTGCATCCTTTCTTTTGTCTTCTCCATTTCCTACCAAGCTACAAACACAGTTCTCCTTTTACATAGCTCATTTTTATTTTAAAGCAACTAAAATGTTATGAAGTCACATACAGATATGTGTGTGTGTATAATTATTTCATCTTTTCTTAGTTTTTGTGTTTTTTTTTCTGAATCATCTGTCTCACCATTTCTCTTCAGGTTATTTTCCATTCAGGGAAAGAGAGTAAAAGAGCACATGAAGAAAATATTTGTATATTTAAGGTCTTGTTTGAAGCTCCTGTGTTTAGCTCTTCTGAAAATGACACCTTTGCTTTGGAGGAGACTACTATCTGGAAGAAAAATACCAACCTACCTGCTGTGTAATTGCTGAGCTATTACAGGGATTGAAAATGAGCAGGAATGTTGACAAGTCTTCAACTGCTAGCCACGGCTAGAATTTTGACATTGAGATGAAAAAGCATAAAACCATTACTGATCTGCGAAGAAATAAGGCGATTTCTGACACATGAGATGCTCCTAACTGCTCGTGGACAACTTAACCTCAAGCGTTATCACTCCTCAAGAACGGATACATGTATATGTATGGCCGAGTCCCTTCTCTGCTTGCCTGAAACTATCACAACCATGTGAATCAGCGATACCCCCATATGAAATAAAAGTTTAACAGAAGTTTAAAAAAAGCTTAAATTTTTTTCAAAAAAGTTATCATCCCTAATTTCTATAAAATATGACTGAATATGGTTTAGGCAAAAAATAAAGCACTAAGACCATGAATAATATATTAATATTGGAGAGGTACTCTTTACATGATCAATATAAAACTGCTAATTTACTCACTTATGTTACTTATGTACAATACCAATAATGTGGTCTAGAAAATAAGATACAACTATATGTCAGGAAACATATAACTGGTTCTCCTCAAAAGTCTGTGATTTGGAACAGTGTCTGTTTTGGAGAACAGCTGTAACCTGAGATGAATGCCAATGTACCAGTACTTTTTTCCTCAAAATATCTCAGGAGTGGCTGCTCCCCTTTTTAATTCAACTCTACCCTGGCATACACATGCTTAGAGGTGAAACTGAGCAGATGTCTTGGCAAGCTGTACTCTGGTTTATGGACATCTTGTATAAGCCAACTGACCTCAAGAATGGTCTCCTTGCATCCCTACAGAAATATTCAAGAATTAGGGCATTCAGAGTTTAGACTGATTTGGCCAGGAGGTTTGGTCACACTCAGTCACAATTTCCAAACTAGAAACCATTCAGTATTAAAGAAGGCAGATACACTTTGTTTAGAATAGCCTCGGGACTCAGGTCAATTCTGAGAGAATCTAACAGGAACTCTTTTGTCTGAACAGTTTCCAAATCAAATTCAACAGCTATAGTGTGCATGCTACAAATGTCTGTCTCTCTTAAATAGGAAATCAGTTCCATCCCATGATATGGATTCAGTAACTGACAGGTATGAAATTAATTATTCTATTATATTGTCTTCTATGAAGAAAATTGGATATTTCTTGGTTGCCCACCTTTAAAGCCTTTATTTATACAATCACCTCCTGAGAATATTCAATAAATCTCATTGGCTGTATCTTCTTATTCAAAAAGTAAGCTAACTGAGCAAAATATTTATTACAATACTTTTCAAAGACAAAGGGAGCAGTAAATATAAATATGGCTGAAGATTCAAACTAAAAAGTATTTTAGGTTATTTATGTTATTGATTACTTGAATTTCATGTAGACCTTTAAGGTCTTCACAGTTTTGCTGGGTACATAAATGGATCAATATAAGACTATCACATAGCAGGTACTCAGACAGTATGCACTGAATTTTTTAGTTCAAGAATTACAGAGGAGGAAATCAAGACGTTAGAATAATGGGATGCAGAGCTCACATCCCCTCCCGCCATGAACACAGCAAAAATATATCCAAGTGTGGAGTATTTTCACTGAAAACAAAATGAAGACTGGCAGAAAAATTGTTTTTTTTTTCTTTGCCAAAAAATCAGAAAGTTTATTTTTTTTTAATTTTAATTTTTTAATTTTATAATATTGTATTGGTTTTGCCATATATCAAAATGAATCTGCCACAGGTATACAGGTGTTCCCCATCCTGAACCCTCCTCCCTCCCCGTACCATCCATCTGGGTCATCCCAGTGCACCAGCCCCAAGCATCCAGTATCGTGCATTGAACCTGGACTGGCGACTCATTTCATATATGATATTATACATGTTTCAATGCCATTCTCCCAAATGATCCCACCCTCTCCCTAGAAAGATGGTAACAATAACCCTGTATATGAGACAGCAAAAGAGACACTGATGTATAGAACAGAAAAATTCTTATACAACCAAATCTATAAGAAATATCCACACAGAACCCAGTAGGAATGGAAGTGAAGTAATCAGGTCGGAACCTGCACAGTTAGAAGGGGACACACAAGAGGTGATTACACATGCTCAGAGATCCTCCCTGGGGAGTGAGCAGTTTGAAACACATACTGGGATCCCAAACTGTGAAGTCCCGCACAGAAGGCTGAGTGCTCTTACCTGGTTTGAAAACCAATGGGTATGACATCAAGGATATAAGAAACTTAGACTCCACCCATGACAAACAGGTACTTGCTTGCTTACTCCTGAAACAATGCCAAGGAAGCAGACCGAGACTGCTGGGAACTCTGAACCAGTGAGTATCCCAGCCCAAGCCACATTTCTGCTCTGGCTCCTCTTGCCCCATAGTACAGATCCAAAGAAGGGCAAAGGCTGTCCCAGCCAAGAAGAATGTGTAACTACAGGGCCTGGAGACAGCTTAGACACAGCATAGCATCCAAACAGGGCAAAGGCAGCCATCATTGACACTCATAAAGGCCAACATAAAGGTCAAAGACTAGTCTGGTGCTCTGACTGGTGCTGGGAATAGCTCAGCAGTTGCCCCAGCCGACACCAAGCATCTCTTCAGGCCCTTCTTGATGCACAGTGCAGCTGAGAAGAGTACACATTCCTAGGATTTGAGCCTGATCAGACCCAACACTCAGGGCTTCTGCTCCAGCAGTGCGGAACCTGAGCCTACCTCAGGTAGGGTGGGGGTTTAACCCCTGAGAAAGGCAGAAGTGTTGGCTCACACCTGACTCTAGTTATAGCCCTTCCATCTCCAGCCCCACCAGTTACCAAGACAATAGCTGCAGGACACTGTGGGGGAGACAAGATCCATGCTTACTTCAAGTCCAGCTCTCCCACCCAAGCCACTGTAAACGTGCAGACTTTACAGGAATGCTCTCACATAAAAACACCCCTTCCAGATCAAGGTAGGTAAGTGTTTCCCCTAAATTTCACAGAGAAAGTGAAAGTTAAGCAAAATGAGAAGACACATGATTTTGTTTCTAATGGAGTAACAAGGAAAGAAAACTGAAAAAATAGCTAATTTAACAGAGATAATTTACCAGATAAATTATTCAAAGGATTAGTAATAAGAACACTAAATTATGGGTAATAATAGATGAAGAATGAGGAAATATAAAATATGAAAAAGAACCAGTCTAAACTGAGGAATACAATAACTGAAATGAAAAAAAAAAAAAAAAAACAGAAGGAATTAACAACAGAGTTAGGTAATACAGAAAAATATGTAAGTGATGTAGAAGACGGAAAAATGGAAACTGCCCAAACAGAACTCAGTAAAAAAATTCTGAAAAATGAGAACAGTTTAAAGGGAGTTCTATGAAAATAACAAGCATACCAACATTCTCATTAGCGAGGTCCCAGAATGAGGAGAGAGTAAAGGGTTGAAAATATATTTGATGAAATTATGGCTGAAAACTTCAAATCTGATGAAGGAAAGAGATATTCAAGTACAGAAAGCACAAAGAGTCCCAGACAAGATGAACTTAAAGAGACTCACGTGAAGAAATACCATAATTAAAATAGCAACAATAAAAACTCCCAGCAAAGTAATGTTGAGGAGCACACAGTTTCATAGAAAAGTTTAACCAAACATA
This sequence comes from Bos indicus x Bos taurus, assembly GCF_003369695.1. Lineage (NCBI taxonomy): Eukaryota > Metazoa > Chordata > Mammalia > Artiodactyla > Bovidae > Bos > Bos indicus x Bos taurus. Next base: position 17,826,948 of record NC_040083.1, on the reverse strand, counting down.
TAAAAAAGAGCTAGTACCTATCCTCTGAAACTATGCCAAAATATTGAAGAGGAAGGAATACTCCTTAATTCATTCTATGAGGCCAGCATTATTCTGATACCAATACCACACAAAGATACCACAAAAAAAAAAAAAAGAAAGAAAGAAAATTGCAGGCCAATATCACTGATAAACACAGATGCAATTATCCTCAAGAAGATATTAACAAACTGAATCCAACAATATTTAAGTGGGATTATACACCATGATCAAGTGGGATTTACTTCAGGGATGCAAAGATGGTCGAGTATCTACAAATCAATGTGATAAATGACATAAACACTTGATCTGAGGCAAAAGGCCAAGAAGCAATATACCATATTAACAAAAGAATAAAAATCACATGATCATCTCAATAGATAATGTATTTCACAAAAATACATCTAACATGATAAATCTCCCAAAGCTGGGAGAAAATGAACATATGTCAACATAACAAAGTTCATTTATAATGAATCTATAGCTAACATCCTACTCAAAGGTTAAAAGCTGAAAGCTTTTCCTCTAAAAACAGGACAAGACAACAAGGCCCACCTTTTCCATGTTTATTCAACATAGTGTTAGATGTCCTAGCCACAGGAATCAGACAAGAAAATTAAAAGGAATTGAAATGGGAAAGAGAGAAGTAAAACTATAAGTGTTTGCAGAAGACATCATAACTATGCATAGAAAATCCTAATGTATCCACCAAAAATTATTATAACTAATACATGAATTCAGCAAAGTGGCAGAATACAAAACATACCAAAATTTGTTTTTCTATACAGTAATAACTAACAGAAAGAGAAAGCAAAAAAGTGATTCCATTTAAAATTAAATCACCAAGTATACTTAAGAATAAACGTCACTAAGGAGGTAAAAGATCTATACCCTGCAAAGCATAAAACATTGATCAAAGAAGTGAAAGACGATTGGATTCAAGGACTCGAGGAATTAATCTTGTTAAAATGTCCATACTACCCAAAGCAATCTACAGATTGAATGCAGTCCCTATCAAAATACCCATGACATTTTTCACAGAACTAGAAAGCATAACCCTAAAATTTATATAGAACCAAGAGAGACACAATAGCCAAAGCAATCTTGAGAAAAAAAGAACAAAGGTGGAGATATTATGCTTCCTGACTTTATACTACAAAACAACAGCAATCAAGCATTATGGTACTGTTCAAAGATCAAGAGAACAGAATAGAGAATCAAAAATAAACCCATGCACCCATGGTCAATTAATCTCCAACAAATGAGGCCAGAATATACAAAACAGAAAAGCCAGCCTCTTCAGTAAGTGATGCTGAGAAAACTGGGCAGTGACACGTAGGAGAATGAAATTAGAACATTTTCTTACACCATATATAAAAACAAACTGAAAGCGAATTAAAGACCTAAGTGTAAGACCTGAAACCATAAAACTCCAGGGTAGAAACATAGGCAGTACACTCTTTAACATAGTTCTTAGAGGTATCTTTTGGGATCTATCTTTTCTGGGAAGGAAAACACAAGCAAAACTAAACAAATGGGACCTAACTGAGGTTAAAAAGCTTTTGTGCCCAAA